>NW_027553581.1:0-35972 GCF_045843805.1 Urocitellus parryii
GACACAAACCAAAGTGATAGAACTTGGAACTTCATTATTGTGCCAAGTTTCAAAGAGCTAGCACAAACCGTGTTTGATTTAGAGTTCCAATACATGTATCAATATAGGAGAAAACAGAGTGAAACCTAAAAATGAAAACGGTTACTGCAAAGGAACGGTTTAACCTAGAAGAATGATATTTGGTGAGCCAAGTGGGATTGGTGTACTGATCATTACGTGCAAGTATCATCAAGATTGGGTGAAAAATATATTTCCTGAGATTTCCGGAAACTCGTAGTTTTTTGGAAGCTTGGCAACCCCTTTCAATGAAAGTGATTCTCGTCAGTCTCTGCTTGGGGCTACTTCAATAGGACACAAACCATAGCCGATAGAACTTGGAACTACATTATTGTGCCAAGTTTCAAAGAGCTAGCACAAACCGTGTTTGATTTAGAGTTCCAACTATATATATTCATATAGGAGAAAACAGAGTGAAACCTAAACATGAAAACGATTACTGCAAAGGAACGGTTTTAACCTAGAAGGACGAAACTTGGTGAGCCAAGTGGGATTGGTGTACTAATCATTACGTGCAAGTATCATCAAAATTGGTTAAAAAATATTTGCTGAGATTTCAGGAAACTCGTAGTTTTTTGGAAGCTTGGCAACCCCTTTCAATGAAAGTGACTGTCGTCAGTCTCTGCTTGGGGCTACATCAATTGGACACAAACCATAGCGATAGAACTTGGAACTACATTATTGTGCCAAGTTTCAAAGAGCTAGCACAAACCGTGTTTGATTTAGGTTCCAAATACATGTATCCATTTAGGAGAAAACAGAGTGAAACCTAAACATGAAAACGGTTACTGCAAAGGAACGGTTGAACCTAGAAGAACGCAATTTAGTGAGCCAAGTGGGATTGGTGTACTGATCCTTAACTGCAAGTATCATCAAGATTGCTGAAAAAATGTTTGCAGAGATTTCAGGAAACTCGTAGTTTTTAGGAAGCTTGGCAACCCAATTCAATGAAAGTGATTCTCGTCAGTCTCTGCTTGCGGCTACTTCAATAGGACACAAACCATAGCGAGAGAACTTTGAACTATATTATTGTGCCAAGTTTCAAAGAGCTAGCACAAACCGTGTTTGAATTAGAGTTCCAACTACATGTATCCATATAGGAGAAAACAGAGTGAACCCTAAACATGAAAACGGTTACTGCAAAGGAACGGATGAACTAGAAGAACGAAATTTGGTGGAGCCAAGTGGGATTGGTGTACTGATCATTAAATCGAAGTATCATCAAGATTGGGTGAAAAAAATGTTTGCTGAGATTTCCGGAAACTCGTCGTTTTTTGGAAGTTGGCAACCCCTTTCAATGAAAGTGATTCTCGTCTGTCTCTGCTTGGGGCTACTTCAATAGGACAGAAACCATAGCCATAGAACTTGGAACTTCATTATTGTGCCAAGTTTCAAAGAGCTAGCACAAACCGTGTTTGATTTAGAGTTCCAACTACATGTATCCATATAGGAGAAAACAGAGTGAAACCTAAAAATGAAAACGGTTACTGCAAAGGAAAGGTTTAACCTAGAAGCACGAAATTTGGTGAGCCAAGTGGGATTGGTGTACTGATCCTTACGAGCAAGTATCATCAAGATTGGGTGAAAAAAATGTTTGCTGAGATTTCAGGAATCTCGTCGTTTTTGGAAGCTGGCAACCCCTTTCAATGAAAGTGATTCTCGTCAGTCTCTGCTTGGGGCTACTTCAATAGGACACAAACCATAGCGATACAACTTGGAACTACATTATTGTGCCAAGTTTCAAAGAGCTAGCCACAAACCGTGTTTGATTTAGAGTTCAACTACATGTATCCATATAGGAGAAAACAGAGTGAAACCGAAACATGAAAACGGGTTACTGCAAAGGAACGGTTGAACCTAGAAGAACGAAATATGGTGAGCCAAGTGGGATTTGGGTACTGATCATTACCTGCAAGTATCAAAAGTTTGGGTGACAAAATGTTTGCTGAGATTTCAGGAATCTCGTAGTTTATTGGAAGCTTGGCAACCCCTTTCAATGAAAGTGATTCTCTTCAGTGTCTCCTTGGGGCTACTTCAATAGGACACAAACATTAGCGATAGAACTTGGAACTATATTATTGTGCAAGTTTCAAAGAGCTAGCACAAACCGTATTTGATTTAGATTTCCAACTACATATATCCTTATAGGAGAAAACAGAGTGAAACCTAAACATGAAAACGGTTACTGCAAAGGAACGGTTTAACCCAGAACATTGAAATTTGTTGAGCCAAGTGGGATTGGAGTACTGATCATTACTTGCAATTATCATCAGGATTGGGTGAAAAAATATTTGCTGAGATTTCAGGAAACTCGTCGTTTTTGGAAGCTTGGCAACCCCTTTCAATGAAAGTATTGCTCGTCAGTCTCTGCTTGGGGCTACTTCAATAGGACACAAACCATAGCGATAGAACTTGGAACTACATTATTGTGCCAAGTTTCAAAGAGCTAGCACAAACCGTGTTTGATTTAGAGTTCCAAATACATGTATCCATATAGGAGAAAATAGAGTGAAACCTAAACATGAAAACGGTTACTGCAAAGGAACAGTTTAACCTATAAGAACGAAATTTGGTGAGCCAAGTGGGGTTTGTATACTGACCATTACCTGCAAGTATCCAAAGTTTGGGTGAAAAAATGTTTCCTGAGATTTCCGGAGACTCGTAGTTTATTAGAAGCTTGGCAAACCCTTTCAATGAAAGTGATTCTCGTCAGTCTCTGCTTGGGGCTACTTCAATAGGACACAAACCATAGCGAAATGACTTCGAACTACATTCTTGTGCCAAGTTTCAAAGAGCTAGCACAAACCGTGTTTGACTTAGAGTTCCAACTACACGTATCCATATAGGAGAAAACAGAGTGAAACCTAAACATGAAAAACGGTTACTGCTAAGGAACGGTTTAACCTAGAAGAACGAAATTTGGTGTGCCAAGTGGGATTGGTGTACTGATGATTAAATGGATGTATCATCAAGATTGGGTGAAAAAATGTTTGCTGAGATTTCCGGAAACTCGGAGATTTTGGAAGCTTGGCAACCCTTTCAATGAAAGTAATGCTCGTCAGTCTCTGCTTGGGGCTACTTCAATAGGACACAAACCATAGCGATAGACCTTGGAACTACATTATTGTGCCACGTTTCAAAGAGCTAGCAAAAACCGTGTTTGATTTAGAGTTCCAACTACATGTATCCATATAGAAGAAAACAGAGTGAAACCTAAACATGAAAACGGTTACTGGAAAGGAACGGTTTAACCTAAAAGAAAGCAATTTGGTGAGCCTAGTGGGATTGGAGTACTGATCATTACCTGCAAGTATCATCAGGATTGGTTAAAAAAATATTTGCTGAGATTTCAGGAAACTTGTAGTTTTTTGGAAGCTTGGCTACCCCTTTCAATGAAAGTGACTGTCGTCAGTCTCTGCTTGGGGCTACATCAATTGGACACAAACCATAGCGATAGAACTTGGAACTACATTATTGTGCCAAGTTTCAAAGAGCTAGCACAAACCGTGTTTGATTTAGAGTTCCAAATATATGTATCCATATAGGAGAAAACAGAGTGAAACCTAAACATGAAAACGGTTACTGCAAAGGAACGGTTTAAACTAGAAGAACGAAATTTGGTGAGCCAAGTGGGATTGGTGTACTGATCATTAAGTCGAAGTATCATCAAGATTGGGTGAAAAAATATTTGCTGATATTTCTGGAAAGTCGTCGTTTTTTGGAAGTTGGCAACCCCTTTCAATGAAAGTGATTCTCGTCAGTCTCTGCTTGGGGCTACTTCAATAGGACACAAACCAAAGCGATAGAACTTGGAACTTCATTATTGTGCCAAGTTTCAAAGAGCTAGCACAAAACGTGTTTGATTTAGAGTTCCAACTACATGTATCCATATAGGAGAAAACAGAGTGAAACCTAAAAATGAAAACGGTTACTGCAAAGGAACGGTTTAACCTAGAAGAATGATATATGGTGAGCCAAGTGGGATTGGTGTACTGATCATTACGTGCAAGTATCATCAAGATTGGGTGAAAAAAATATTTCTGAGATTTCCGGAAACTCGTAGTTTTTTGGAAGCTTGGCAAACCCTTTCAATGAAAGTGATTCTCGTCAGTCTCTGCTTGGGGCTACTTCAATAGGACACAAACCATAGCGATAGAACTTGGAACTACATTATTGTGCCAAAGTTTCAAAGAGCTAGCACAAACCGTGTTTGATTTAGAGTTCCAACTATATATATTCATATAGGAGAAAACAGAGTGAAACCTAAACATGAAAACGATTACTGCAAAGGAACGGTTTAACCTAGAAGGACGAAACTTGGTGAGCCAAGTGGGATTGGTGTACTAATTCATTACGTGCAAGTATCATCAGGATTGGTTAAAAAAATATTTGCTGAGATTTCAGGAAACTCGTAGTTTTTTGGAAGCTTGGCAACCCCTTTCGATGAAAGTGACTGTCGTCAGTCTCTGCTTGGGGCTACATCAATTGGCACAAACCATAGCGATAGAACTTGGAACTACATTATTGTGCCAAGTTTCAAAGAGCTAGCACAAACCGTGTTTGATTTAGAGTTCCAAATACATGTATCCATATAGGAGAAAACAGAGTGAAACCTAAACATGAAAACGGTTACTGCAAAGGAACGGTTGAACCTAGAAGAACGCAATTTAGTGAGCCAAGTGGATTGGTGTACTGATCCTTTACTTGCAAGTATCATCAAGATTGGCTGAAAAAATGTTTGCAGAGATTTTTAGGAATCTCGTCGTTTTTGGAAGCTTGGCAACCCCTTTCAATGAAAGTGATTCTCGTCAGTCTCTGTTTGGGGCTACTTCAATAGGACACAAACCATAGCGATAGAACTTGGAACTTCATTATTGTGCCAAGTTTCAAAGAGCTAGCACAAACCGTGTTTGATTTAGAGTTCAAACTACATGTATCCATATAGGAGAAAACAGAGTGAAACCTAAACATGAAAACGGTTACTGCAAAGGGAACGGTTTAAACCTAGAAGAACGCAATTTAGTGAGCCAAGTGGGATTGGTGTACTGATCATTACCTACAATTATCATCAAGATTGGGTGAAAAAATGTTTGCTGAGATTTCAGGAAACTCGTAGTTTTTAGGAAGCTTTGCAACCCAATTCAATGAAAGTGATTCTCGTCAGTTCTCTGCTTGGGGCTACTTCAAATAGGACACAAACCATCGCGATAGAACTTGGAACTACATTATTGTGCAATGTTTCAAAGAGCTAGCACAAACCGTGTTTGATTTAGAGTTCCAACTACATGTATCCATATAGGAGAAAACAGAGTGAAACCTAAACATGAAAACGGTTACTGCAAAGGAACGGTATAACCTAGAAGAACGCAATTTAGTGAGCCAAGTGGGATTGGTGTACTGATCATTACCTACAATTTTCATCAAGATTGGGTGAAAAAATGTTTGCTGAGATTTCAGGAAACTCGTAGTTTTTAGGAAGCTTTGCAACCAATTCAATGAAAGTGATTCTCGTCAGTCTCTGCTTGGGGCTACTTCAATAGGACACAAACCATCGCGATAGAACTTGGAACTACATTATTGTGCAATGTTTCAAGAGCTAGCACAAACCGTGTTTGATTTAGAGTTCCAACCTACATGTATCCATATAGGAGAAAACAGAGTGAAACCTAAACATGAAAACGGTTACTGCAAAGAAAGGGTTGAACCTAGAAGACGAAAATTGGTGAGCCAAGTGGGATTTGTTACTGATCATTACCTGCTAGTATCAAAAAGTTTGGGTGACAAAATGTTTGCTGAGATTTCCGGAAACTCGTAGTTTTTTGGAAGCTTGGCAACCCCTTTCAATGAAAGTGATTCTCGTTATTTCTCTGCTTGGGGCTACTTCAATACGACACAAACCATAGCGATAGAACTTGGAACTACATTATTGTGCCAATTTTCAAAAGAGCTAGCACAAACCGTGTTTGATTTAGAGTTCCAACTACATGTATCCATATAGGAGAAAACCGAGTGAAATCCAAACATGAAAAACAGTTACTGCAAATGATCGTTTTAACCTAGAAGAAGGAAATTTGGTTAGCCAAGTGGCCATTGGTGTACTGATCATTAAATGGAAGTATCATCAAGATTGGGTGAAAAAATGTTTGCTGAGATTTCCGGAAACTCGTCGTTTTTTGAAAGTTGAAAACCCCTTTCAATGAAAGTGATTTTCGTCAGTCTCTGCTTGGGGCTACTTCAATAGAACACAAACCATAGCAATAGAACTTTGAACTACATTATTGTGCCAAGTTTCAAGAGCTAGCACAAACCGTGTTTGATTTAGAATTCCAACTACTGTATCCATATAGGAGAAAACAGAGTGAAACCGAAACCTGAAAACGGTTACTGCAAAATAACGGTTTAACCTAGAAGAACGAAATTTGGTGAGCCAAGTGGGATTGGTGTACTGATCATTAAATGGAAGTATCATCAAGAATTGGCTGAAAAAATGTTTCCTGAGATTTCCGGAAACTCGTCGTTTTTTGGAAGTTTGCAACCCCTTTCAATGAAAGTGATTCTCGTCAGTCTCTGCTTGGGGCTACTTGAATAGGACACAAACCATAGCGATAGAACTTGGAACTACATTATTGTGCCAAGTTTTCAAAGAGCTAGCACAAACCGTGTTTGATTTTAGAGTTCCAGAATACATGTAATCCATATAGGAGAAAACACAGTGAAACCTAAACATGAAAACGGTTACTGCAAAGGAACGGTTTAACCTAGAAGAACGCAATTTAGTGAGCCAAGTGGGATTGGTGTACTGATCCTTACCTGCAAGTATCAAAGTTTGGGTGAAAATATGTTTGCTGAGATTTCGGAAACTCGTAGTTTATTGGAAGCTTTGCAACCCCTTTCAATGAAAGTGATTCTCGTCAGTCTCTGCTTGGGGTTACTTCAATAGGACACAAACCATAGCGAGAGAAATTGGAACTACATTATTGTGCCATGTTTCAAAGAGCTAGCACAAACCGTGTTTGATTTAGAGTTCCAACTACATGTATCCATATAGGAGAAAACAGAGTGAAACCTAAACATGAAAACGGATACTGCAAAGGAACAGTTTAACCCAGAAGAACGAAATTTGGTGAGCCAAGTGGGGTTTGTATACTGACCATTACCTGCAAGTATCCAAAGTTTGGGTGAAAAAATGTTTGCTGAGATTTCCGGAAACTCGTAGTTTATTGAAGCTTGGCAACCCCTTTCAATGAAAGTGATTCTCGTCAGTCTCTGCTTGGGGCTACTTCAATAGGACACAAACCATAGCGAAAGGATTTCGAACTACATTCTTGGTGCCAATTTTCAAGAGCTAGCCAAACCGTGTTTGATTTAGAGTTCCAACTACATGTATCCATGTAGGAGAAAACAGAGTGAAACCTAAACATGAAAACGGTTACTGCAAAGGAACGGTTTAACCTAGAAGAACGAAATTTGGTGTGCCAAGTGGGATTGGTGTACTGATGATTAAATGATGTATAATCAAGATTGGGTGAAAAAATGTTTTGCTGAGATTTCGGGAAACTCGTAGATTTTGGAAGCTTGGCAACCCCTTTCAATGAAAGTAATGCTCGTCAGTCTCTGCTTTGGGCTACTTCAATAGGACACAAACCATAGCGATAGACCTTGGAACTACATTATTGTGCCAAGTTTCAAAGACCTAGCAAAATCAGTGTTTGATTTAGAGTTCCAACTACATGTATCCATATAGGAGAAAACAGAGTGAAACCTAAACATGAAAACGGTTACTCGAAAGGAACGGTTTAACCTAGAAGAACCGCAATTTGGTGACCCAAGTGGGTTTGGAGTACTGATCATTACCAGTAAGTATCATCAGGATTGGGTGAAAAAATATTTGCTGAGATTTCAGGAAACTCGTAGTTTTTTGGAAGCTTGGCAACCCCTTTCAATGAAAGTGACTCTCGACAGTCTCTGCTTGGGGCTACATCAATAGGACACAAACCATAGCGATAGAACTTGGAACTACATTATTGTGCCAAGTTTCAAAGAGCTAGCACAAACCGTGTTTGATTTAGAGTTCCAACTACATGTATCCATATATGAGAAAACAGAGTAGTAACCTAAACATGAAAACGGTTACTGCAAAGGAACGTTTAACCTAGAAGAACGCAATTTAGTGAGCCAAGTGGGATTGGTGTACTGATCATTACCTGCAAGTATCATCAAGATTGGGTTAAAAAATGTTTGCTGAGATTTCCGGAAACTCGTAGTTTTTTGGAAGCTTGGCAACCCCTTTCAATGAAAGTGATACTCCTCAGTCTCTGCTTTGGGCTACTTCAATAGGACACAAACCATAGCGATAGAACTTGGAACTACATTATTGTGCCAAGTTTCAAAGAGCTAGCACAACCGTGTTTGATTTAGAGTTCCAAATACATGTATCCATATAGGAGAAAACAGAGTGAAACCTAAACATGAAAACGGTTACTGCAAAGGAACGGTTGAACCTAGAAGAATGCAATTTAGTGAGCGACGTGGGATTGGTGTACTGATCCTTACCTGCAAGTATCATCAAGATTGGCTGAAAAAATGTTTGCAGAGATTTTAGGAAACTCGTAGTTTTTAGGAAGCTTGGCAACACAATTCAATGTAGTGATTCTCGTCAGTCTCTGCTTGGGGCTACTTCAATAGGACACAAACCATAGCGAGAGAACTTTGAACTATATTTATTGTGCCAAGTTTCAAAGTGCTAGCACAAACCGTGTTTGATTTAGAGTTCCAACTACATGTATCCATATAGGAGAAAACAGAGTGAAACCTAAACATGAAAACGGTTACTGCAAAGGAACGGTTGAACCTAGAAGAACGAAATTTGGTGAGCCAAGTGGGATTCGTGTACTGATCATTAAATGGAAGTATCATCAAGATTGGGTGAAAAAATGTTTGCTGAGATTTCCGGAAACTCGTCGTTTTTTGGAAGTTGGCAACCCCTTTCTATGAAAGTGATTCTCGTCAGTCTCTGCTTGGGGCTACTTCAATAGGATACAAACCATAGCCATAGAACTTGGAACTTCATTTTTGTGCCACGTTTCAAAGATCTAGCGCAAACCGTGTTTGATTTAGAGTTCCAACTACATGTATCCATATAGGAGAAAACAGAGTGAAACCTAAAAATGAAAACGGTTACTGCAAAGGAAAGGTTTAACCTAGAAGAACGAAATTTGGTGAGCCAAGTGGGATTGGTGTACTGATCATTACCTACAATTATCATCAAGATTGGGTGAAAAAATGTTTGCTGAGATTTCAGGAAACTCGTAGTTTTTAGGAAGCTTGGCAACCCAATTCAATGAAAGTGATTCTCGTCAGTCTCTGCTTGTGGCTACTTCAATAGGACACAAACCATAGCGATAGAACTTGGAACTACATTATTGTGCCAAGTTTCAAAGAGCTAGCACAAACCGTGTTTGATTTAGAGTTCCAACTACATGTATCCATATAGGAGAAAACAGAGTGAAACCTAAACATGAAAACGGTTACTGCAAAGAAACGGTTGAACCTAGAAGAACGAAAATTGGTGAGCCAAGTGGGATTTGTGTACTGATCATTACCTGCTAGTATCAAAAGTTTGTGTGACAAAATGATTGCTGAGATTTAAGGAAACTCGTAGTTTTTTGGAAGCTTGGCAACCCCTTTCAATGAAAGTGATTCTCGTTATTCTCTGATTGGGGCTACTTCAATACGACACAAACCATAGCGATAGAACTTGGAACTACATTATTGTGCCAATTTTCAAAGAGCTAGCACAAACCGTGTTTGATTTAGAGTTCCAACTACATGTATCCATATAGGAGAAAACCGAGTGAAATCCAAACATGAAACCAGTTACTGCAAATGATCGTTTTATCCTAGAAGAAGGAAATTTGGTGAGCCAAGTGGCATTGGTGTACTGATCATTAAATGGAAGTATCATCAAGATTGGGTGAAAAAATGTTTGCTGAGATTTCCGGAAACTTGTCGTTTTTTGAAAGTTGAAAACCCCTTTCAATGAAAGTGATTCTCGTCAGTCTCTGCTTGGGGCTACTTCAATAGGACACAAACCATAGCAATAGAACTTTGAACTACATTATTGTGCCAAGTTTCAAAGATATAGCACAAACCGTGTTTGATTTAGAATTCCAACTACATGTATCCATATAGGAGAAAACAGAGTGAAACTGAAACCTGAAAACGGTTACTGCAAAATAACGGTTTAACCTAGAAGAACGAAATTTGGTGAGCCAGTGGGATTGGTGTACTGATCATTACCTGCAAGTATCATCAGGATTGTGTGAAAAAATATTTGCTGAGATTTCTGGAAACTCGTATTTTTTTGGAAGCTTGGCAACCCCTTTCAATGAAAGTGATTCTCGTCAGTCTCTGCTTGGGGCTACTTCAATAGGACACAAACCAAAAGCGATAGAACTTGGAACTACATTATTGTGCCAAGTTTCAAAGAGCTAGCACAAACCGTGTTTGATTTAGAGTTCCAACTACATGTATCCATATAGGAGAAAACAGAGTGAAACCTAAACATGAAAACGGTTACTGCAAAGGAACGGTTTAAACTAGAAGAACGAAATTTGGTGAGCCAAGTGGGATTGGTGTACTGGTCATTAGCTGTTAGTATCATAAAGATTGGGTGAAAAAATGTTTGCTGTGATTTTAGGAAACTCATCGTTTTTTGGAAGCTTGGCAACCCCTTTCAATGAAAGTGATTCACGTCAATCTCTGCTTGGGGCTACTTCAATAGGACACAAACCATAACGATAGAACTTGAAACTACATTATTGTGCCATGTTTAAAACAGCTAGCACAAACCGTGTTTGATTTAGAGTTCCAACTACATGTATCCATATAGGAGAAAACAGAGTGAAACCTAAACATGAAAACGGTTCCTGCAAAGGAACCGTTGAACCTAGAAGAACGAAATTTGGTGAGCCAAGTGGGATTGGTGTACTGATCATTAAATGGAAGTATCATCAAGATTGGCTGAAAAAATATTTCCTGAGATTTCCGGAAACTCGTCGTTTTTTGGAAGTTTGCAACCCCTTTCAATGAAAGTGATTCTCGTCAGTCTCTGCTTGGGGCTACTTGAATAGGACACAAACCATAGCCATAGAACTTGGAACTACATTACTGTGCCAAGTTTCAAAGAGCTAGCACAAACCGTGTTTGATTTAGAGTTCCAAATACATGTATCCATATAGGAGAAAACACACTGAAACCTAAACATGAAAACGGTTACTGCAAAGAACGGTTTAACCTAGAAGAACGCAATTTAGTGAGCCAAGTGGGATTGGTGTACTGATCCTTACGTGCAAGTATCAAAAGTTTGGGTGAAAATATGTTTGCTGAGATTTCCGGAAACTCGTAGTTTATTGGAAGCTTTGCAACCCCTTTCAATGAAAGTGATTCTCGTCAGTCTCTGCTTGGGGTTACTTCAATAGGACACAAACCATAGCGAAAGGATTTCGAACTACATTCTTGTGCCAAGTTTCAAAGAGCTAGCACAAACTGTGTTTGATTTAGAGTTCCAACTACATGTATCCATGTAGGAGAAAACAGAGTGAAACCTAAACATGAAAACGGTTACTGCAAAGGAACGGTTTAACCTAGAAGAACGAAATTTGGTGTGCCAAGTGGGATTATTGTACTGATGATTAAATCGATGTATCATCAAGATTGGGTGAAAAAATGTTTGCTGAGATTTCCGGAAACTCGTAGATTTTGGAAGCTTGGCAACCCCTTTCAATGAAAGTAATGCTCGTCAGTCTCTGCTTTGGGCTACTTCAATAGGACACAAACCATAGCGATAGACCTTGGAACTACATTATTGTGCCAAGTTTCAAAGAGCTAGCAAAAACCGTGTTTGATTTAGAGTTCCAACTACATGTATCCATATAGGAGAAAACAGAGTGAAACCTAAACATGAAAACGGTTACTGCAAAGGAACGGTTGAACCTAAAAGAACGAAATTTGATGAGCCAAGTGGGATTGGTGTACTGATCCTTAAATGGAAGTATCATCAAGATTGGGTGAAAAAATATTTGCTGAGATTTCAGGAAACTCGTAGTTTTTTGGAAGCTTGGCAACCCCTTTCAATGACAGTGATTCTCGTCAGTCTCTGCTTTGGGCTACTTCAATAGGACACAAACCATAGCGATAGAACTTGGAACTACATTATTGTGCCAAGTTTCAAAGAGCGAGCACAAACCGTGTTTCATTTAGAGTTCCAACTACATGTATCCATATAGGAGAAAACAGAGTGAAACCTAAACATGAAAACGGTTACTGCAAAGGAACGGTTTAACCTAGAAGATGGAAATTTGGTGAGCCAAGTGGCATTGGTGTACTGATCATTAAATGGAAGTATCATCAAGATTGGGTGAAAAAATGTTTGCTGAGATTTCCGGAAACTTGTCGTTTTTTGAAAGTTGAAAACACCTTTCAATGAAAGTGATTCTCGTCAGTCTCTGCTTGGGGCTACTTCAATAGGACACAAACCATAGCAATAGAACTTTGAACTACATTATTGTGCCAAGTTTCAAAGATATAGCACAAACCGTGTTTGATTTAGAATTCCAACTACATGTATCCATATAGGAGAAAACAGAGTGAAACCGAAACCTGAAAACGGTTACTGCAAAATAACGGTTTAACCTAGAAGAACGAAATTTGGTGCGCCAGTGGGATTGGTGTACTGATCATTACCTGCAAGTATCATCAGGATTGTGTGAAAAAATATTTGCTGAGATTTCTGGAAACTCGTAGTTTTTTGGAAGCTTGGCAACCCCTTTCAATGAAAGTGATTCTCGTCAGTCTCTGCTTGGGGCTACTTCAATAGGACACAAACCAAAAGCGATAGAACTTGGAACTACATTATTGTGCCAAGTTTCAAAGAGCTAGCACAAACCGTGTTTGATTTAGAGTTCCAACTACATGTATCCATATAGGAGAAAACAGAGTGAAACCTAAACATGAAAACGGTTCCTGCAAAGGAACCGTTGAACCTAGAAGAACGAAATTTGGTGAGCCAAGTGGGATTGGTGTACTGATCATTAAATGGAAGTATCATCAAGATTGGCTGAAAAAATGTTTCCTGAGATTTCCGGAAACTCGTCGTTTTTTGGAAGTTTGCAACCCCTTTCAATGAAAGTGATTCTCGTCAGTCTCTGCTTGGGGCTACTTGAATAGGACACAAACCATAGCCATAGAACTTGGAACTACATTACTGTGCCAAGTTTCAAAGAGCTAGCACAAACCGTGTTTGATTTAGAGTTCCAAATACATGTATCCATATAGGAGAAAACACAGTGAAACCTAAACATGAAAACGGTTACTGCAAAGAACGGTTTAACCTAGAAGAACGCAATTTAGTGAGCCAAGTGGGATTGGTGTACTGATCCTTACCTGCAAGTATCAAAAGTTTGGGTGAAAATATGTTTGCTGAGATTTCCGGAAACTCGTAGTTTATTGGAAGCTTTGCAACCCCTTTCAATGAAAGTGATTCTCGTCAGTCTCTGCATGGGGTTACTTCAATAGGACACAAACCATAGCGAGAGAACTTGGAACTACATTATTGTGCAATGTTTCAAAGAGCTAGCACAAACCGTGTTTGATTTAGAGTTCCAACTACATGTATCCATATAGGAGAAAACAGAGTGAAACCTAAACATGAAAACGGTTACTGCAAAGGAACAGATTAACCCAGAAGAACGAAAATTGGTGAGCCAAGTGGGATTTGTGTACTGATCATTACCTGCTAGTATCAAAAGTTTGGGTGACAAAATGTTTGCTGAGATTTCCGGAAACTCGTAGTTTATTGGAAGCTTGGCAACCCCTTTCAATGAAAGTGATTCTCGTCAGTCTCTGCTTGGGGCTACTTCAATAGGACACAAACCATAGCGAATGGATTTCGAACTACATTCTTGTGCCAAGTTTCAAAGAGCTAGCACAAACCGTGTTTGATTTAGAGTTCCAACTACATGTATCCATATAGGAGAAAACAGAGTGAAACCTAAACATGAAAACGGTTACTGCAAAGGAACGGTTGAACCTAAAAGAACGAAATTTGATGAGCCAAGTGGGATTGGTGTACTGATCATTAAATGGAAGTATCATCAAGATTGGGTGAAAAAATATTTGCTGAGATTTCAGGAAACTAGTAGTTTTTTGGAAGCTTGGCAACCCCTTTCAATGACAGTGATTCTCGTCAGTCTCTGCTTGGGGCTACTTCAATAGGACACAAACCATAGCCATAGAACTTGAAACTTCATTATTGTGCCAAGTTTCAAAGAGCTAGCAAAAACCGTGTTTGATTTGGAGTTCCAACTACATGTATCCATATAGGAGAAAACAGAGTGAAACCTAAACATGAAAACGGTTACTGCAAAGGAACGGTTTAACCTAGAAGAACGCAATTTAGTGAGCCAAGTGGGATTGGTGTACTGATCATTACCTACAATTATCATCAAGATTGGGTGAAAAAATGTTTGCTGAGATTTCAGGAAACTCGTAGTTTTTAGGAAGCTTGGCAACCCAATTCAATGAAAGTGATTCTCGTCAGTTTCTGCTTGTGGCTACTTCAATAGGACACAAACCATAGCGATAGAACTTGGAACTACATTATTGTGCCATGTTTCAAAGAGCTAACACAAACCGTGTTTGATTTAGAGTTCCAACTACATGTATCCATATAGGAGAAAACAGAGTGAAACCTAAACATGAAAACGGTTACTGCAAAGGAACGGTTGAACCTAGAAGAATGCAATTTAGTGAGCCAAGTGGGATTGGTGTACTGATCATTACCTGCAAGTATCATCAAGATTGGGTTAAAAAATGTTTCCTGAGATTTCCGGAAACTCGTAGTTTTTTGGAAGCTTGGCAACCCCTTTCAATGAAAGTGATTCTCCTCAGTCTCTGCTTTGGGCTACTTCAATAGGACACAAACCATAGCGATAGAACTTGGAACTACATTATTGTGCCAAGTTTCAAAGAGCGAGCACAAACCGTGTTTCATTTAGAGTTCCAACTACATGTATCCATATAGGAGAAAACAGAGTGAAACCTAAACATGAAAACGGTTACTGCAAAGGAACGGTTTAACCTAGCAGAACGCAATTAAGTGAGCCAAGTGGGATTGGTGTACTGATCATTACCTGCAAGTATCATCAAGATTAGGTGAAAAAATGTTTGCTGAGATTTCAGGAAACTCGTCGATTTTTGGAAGTTTGGCAACCCAAATCAATGAAAGTGATTCTCGTCAGTCTCTGCTTGGGGGTACTTCAATAGGACACAAACCATAGCGATAGACCTTGGAACTACATTATTGTGCCAAGTTTCACAGAGCTAGCACAAACCGTGTTTGATTTAGAGTTCCAACTATATGTATCCATATAGGAGAAAACAGAGTGAAACCTTAACATGAAAACGGTTACTGCAAAGGAGCGGTTGAACCTAGAAGAACAAAATTTGGTGAAACAAGTGGGATTTGTGTACTGATCATTAAATGGATTTATCATCAAGATTGGGTAAAAAAATTTTGCTGAGATTTCCGGAAACTCGTAGATTTTGGAAGCTTGGCAACCCCTTTCAATGAAAGTAATGCTCGTCAGTCTCTGCTTGGGGCTACTTCAATAGGACACAAACCATAGCGATAGACCTTGGAACTACATTATTGTGCCAAGTTTCAAAGAGCTAGCACAAACCGTGTTTGATTTAGAGTTCCAACTACATGTATCCATATAGGAGAAAACAGAGTGAAACCTAAACATTTAAACGGTTACTGCAAAGGAACGGTTGAACCTAGAAGAACGAAATTTGATGAGCCAAGTGGGATTGGTGTACTGATCATTAAATGGAAGTATCATCAAGATTGGGTGAAAAAATATTTGCTGAGATTTCAGGAAACTCGTAGTTTTTTGGAAGCTTGGCAACCCCTTTCAATGACAGTGATTCTCGTCAGTCTCTGCTTGGGGCTACTTCAATAGGACACAAACCATAGCCATAGAACTTGAAACTTCATTATTGTGCCAAGTTTCAAAGAGCTAGCACAAACCGTGTTTGATTTAGAGTTCCAACTACATGTATCCATATAGCAGAAAACAGAGTGAAACCTAAAAATGAAGACGGTTACTGCAACGGAAAGGTTTAACCTAGAAGAACGAAATTTGGTGAGCCAAGTGGGATTGGTGTACTGATCATTACGTGAAAGTATCATCAAGATTGGGTGAAAAAATTTTGGTGAGATTTCAGGAAACTCGTAGTTTTTTGGAAGCTTGGCAACCCCTTTCAATTAAAGTGATTCTCGTCAGTCTCTGCTTGGGGCTACTTCAATAGGACACAAACCATAGCGATAGAACTTGGAACTACATTATTGTGCCAAGTTTCAAAGAGCTAGCACAAACCGTGTTTGATTTAGAGTTCAAACTACATGTATCCATATAGGAGAAAACAGAGTGAAACCTAAACATGAAAACGGTTACTGCAAAGGAACGGTTTAACCTAGAAGAACGCAATTTAGTGAGCCAAGTGGGATTGGTGTACTGATCATTACCTACAATTATCATCAAGATTGGGTGAAAAAATGTTTGCTGAGATTTCAGGAAACTCGTAGTTTTTAGGAAGCTTGGCAACCCAATTCAATGAAAGTGATTCTCGTCAGTCTCTGCTTGGGGCTACTTCAATAGGACACAAACCATAGCGATAGAACTTGGAACTACATTATTGTGCCAAGTTTCAAAGAGCTAGCACAAACCGTGTTTGATTTAGAGTTCCAACTACATGTATCCATATAGGAGAAAACAGAGTGAAACCTAAACATGAAAACGGTTACTGCAAAGAAACGGTTGAACCTAGAAGAACGAAAATTGGTGAGCCAAGTGGGATTTGTGTACTGATCATTACCTGCTAGTATCAAAGTTTGGGTGACAAAATGTTTGCTGAGATTTCCGGAAACTCGTAGTTTTTTTGGAAGCTTGGCAACCCCTTTCAATGAAAGTGATTCTCGTTATTCTCTGCTTGGTGCTACTTCAATACGACACAAACCATAGCGATAGAACTTGGAACTACATTATTGTGCCAATTTTCAAAGAGCTAGCACACACCGTGTTTGATTTAGAGTTCCAACTACATGTATCCATATAGGAGAAAACCGAGTGAAATCCAAACATGAAAACAGTTACTGCAAATGATCGTTTTAACCTAGAAGAAGGAAATTTGGTGAGCCAAGTGGCATTGGTGTACTGATCATTAAATGGAAGTATCATCAAGATTGGGTGAAAAAATGTTTGCTGAGATTTCCGGAAACTCGTAGTTTTTTGAAAGTTGAAAACCCCTTTCAATGAAAGTGATTCTCGTCAGTCTCTGCTTGGGGCTACTTCAATAGGACACAAACCATAGCAATAGAACTTTGAACTACATTATTGTGCCAAGTTTCAAAGAGCTAACACAAACCGTGTTTGATTTAGAATTCCAACTACATGTATCCATATAGGAGAAAACAGAGTGAAACCTAAACATGAAAACGATTACTGCAAAGGAACGGTTTAACCTAGAAGAACGCAATTTGGTGAGCCAAGTGGGATTGGTGTACTGGTCATTAGCTGTTAGTATCATCAAGATTGGGTGAAAAAATGTTTGCTGAGATTTTAGGAAACTCATCGTTTTTTGGAAGCTTGGCAACCCCTTTCAATGAAAGTGATTCACGTCAGTCTCTGCTTGGGGCTACTTCAATAGGACACAAACCATAGCGATAGAACTTGAAACTACATTATTGTGCCAAGTTTAAAACAGCTAGCACAAACCGTGTTTGATTTAGAGTTCCAACTACATGTATCCATATAGGAGAAAACAGGGTGAAACCTAAACATGAAAACGGTTCCTGCAAAGGAACCGTTGAACCTAGAAGAACGAAATTTGGTGAGCCAAGTGGGATTGGTGTACTGATCATTACCTGCTAGTATCAAAATTTGGGTGACAAAATGTTTGCTGAGATTTCCGGAAACTCGTAGTTTTTTGGAAGCTTGGCAACCCCTTTCAATGAAAGTGATACTCCTCAGTCTCTGCTTTGGGCTACTTCAATAGGACACAAACCATAGCCATAGAACTTGAAACTTCATTATTGTGCCAAGTTTCAAAGAGCTAGCACAAACCGTGTTTGATTTAGAGTTCCAACTACATGTATCCATATAGCAGAAAACAGAGTGAAACCTAAAAATGAAGACGGTTACTGCAACGGAAAGGTTTAACCTAGAAGAACGAAATTTGGTGAGCCAAGTGGGATTGGTGTACTGATCATTACGTGAAAGTATCATCAAGATTGGGTGAAAAAATTTTGGTGAGATTTCAGGAAACTCGTAGTTTTTTGGAAGCTTGGCAACCCCTTTCAATTAAAGTGATTCTCGTCAGTCTCTGCTTGGGGCTACTTCAATAGGACACAAACCATAGCGATAGAACTTGGAACTACATTATTGTGCCAAGTTTCAAAGAGCTAGCACAAACCGTGTTTGATTTAGAGTTCAAACTACATGTATCCATATAGGAGAAAACAGAGTGAAACCTAAACATGCAAACGGTTACTGCAAAGGAACGGTTTAACCTAGAAGAACGCAATTTAGTGAGCCAAGTGGGATTGGTGTACTGATCATTACCTACAATTATCATCAAGATTGGGTGAAAAAATGTTTGCTGAGATTTCAGGAAACTCGTAGTTTTTAGGAAGCTTGGCAACCCAATTCAATGAAAGTGATTCTCGTCAGTCTCTGCTTGGGGCTACTTCAATAGGACACAAACCATAGCGATAGAACTTGGAACTACATTATTGTGCCAAGTTTCAAAGAGCTAGCACAAACCGTGTTTGATTTAGAGTTCCAACTACATGTATCCATATAGGAGAAAACAGAGTGAAACCTAAACATGAAAACGGTTACTGCAAAGAAACGGTTGAACCTAGAAGAACGAAAATTGGTGAGCCAAGTGGGATTTGTGTACTGATCATTACCTGCTAGTATCAAAGTTTGGGTGACAAAATGTTTGCTGAGATTTCCGGAAACTCGTAGTTTTTTTGGAAGCTTGGCAACCCCTTTCAATGAAAGTGATTCTCGTTATTCTCTGCTTGGTGCTACTTCAATACGACACAAACCATAGCGATAGAACTTGGAACTACATTATTGTGCCAATTTTCAAAGAGCTAGCACACACCGTGTTTGATTTAGAGTTCCAACTACATGTATCCATATAGGAGAAAACCGAGTGAAATCCAAACATGAAAACAGTTACTGCAAATGATCGTTTTAACCTAGAAGAAGGAAATTTGGTGAGCCAAGTGGCATTGGTGTACTGATCATTAAATGGAAGTATCATCAAGATTGGGTGAAAAAATGTTTGCTGAGATTTCCGGAAACTCGTAGTTTTTTGAAAGTTGAAAACCCCTTTCAATGAAAGTGATTCTCGTCAGTCTCTGCTTGGGGCTACTTTAATAGGACACAAACCATAGCAATAGAACTTTGAACTACATTATTGTGCCAAGTTTCAAAGAGCTAACACAAACCGTGTTTGATTTAGAATTCCAACTACATGTATCCATATAGGAGAAAACAGAGTGAAACCTAAACATGAAAACGATTACTGCAAAGGAACGGTTTAACCTAGAAGAACGCAATTTGGTGAGCCAAGTGGGATTGGTGTACTGGTCATTAGCTGTTAGTATCATCAAGATTGGGTGAAAAAATGTTTGCTGAGATTTTAGGAAACTCATCGTTTTTTGGAAGCTTGGCAACCCCTTTCAATGAAAGTGATTCACGTCAGTCTCTGCTTGGGGCTACTTCAATAGGACACAAACCATAGCGATAGAACTTGAAACTACATTATTGTGCCAAGTTTAAAACAGCTAGCACAAACCGTGTTTGATTTAGAGTTCCAACTACATGTATCCATATAGGAGAAAACAGGGTGAAACCTAAACATGAAAACGGTTCCTGTAAAGGAACCGTTGAACCTAGAAGAACGAAATTTGGTGAGCCAAGTGGGATTGGTGTACTGATCATTACCTGCTAGTATCAAAATTTGGGTGACAAAATGTTTGCTGAGATTTCCGGAAACTCGTAGTTTTTTGGAAGCTTGGCAACCCCTTTCAATGAAAGTGATACTCCTCAGTCTCTGCTTTGGGCTACTTCAATAGGACACAAACCATAGCGATAGAACTTGGAACTACATTATTGTGCCAAGTTTCAAAGAGCTAGCACAAACCGTGTTTGATTTAGAGTTCCAACTACATGTATCCATATAGGAGAAAACAGAGTGAAACCTAAACATGAAAACGATTACTGCAAAGGAACGGTTTAACCTAGAAGAACGAACTTTGGTGAGCCAAGTGGGAATGGTGGACTGATCATTAAATGGAAGTATCATCAAGATTGGGTGAAAAAATGTTTGCTGAGATTTCAGGAAGCTCGTCGGTTTTTGGAAGTTGGCAACCCCTTTCAATGAAAGTGATTCTCGTCAGTCTCTGCTTGGGGCTACTTCAATAGGACACAAACCATAGCGAGAGAACTTCGAACTACATTATTGTTCCAAGTTTCAAAGTGCTAGCACAAACCGTGTTTGATTTAGAGTTCCAACTACATGCATCCATATAGGAGAAAACAGAGTGAAACCTAAACATGAAAACGGTTACTGCAAAGGAACGGTTTAACCTAGAAGAACGAAATTTGGTGAGCCAAGTGGGATTGGTGTACTGATCATTACGTGCAAGTATCATCAAGATTGGGTGAAAAAATGTTTGCTGAGATTTTAGGAATCTCGTCGTTTTTTGGAAGTTGGCAACCCCTTTCTATGAAAGTGATTCTCGTCAGTCTCTGCTTGGGGCTACTTCAATAGGATACAAACCATAGCCATAGAACTTGGAACTTCATTATTGTGCCACGTTTCAAAGATCTAGCACAAACCGTGTTTGATTTAGAGTTCCAACTACATGTATCCATATAGGAGAAAACACAGTGAAACCTAAAAATGAAAACGGTTACTGCAAAGGAAAGGTTTAACCTAGAAGAACGAAATTTGGTGAGCCAAGTGGGATTGGTGTACTGATCATTACCTGCAAGTATCATCAAGATTGGGTGAAAAAATGTTTGCTGAGATTTTAGGAATCTCGTCGTTTTTGGAAGCTTGGCAACCCCTTTCAATGAAAGTGATTCTCGTCAGTCTCTGCTTGGGGCTACTTCAATAGGACATAAACCATAGCGATAGACCTTGGAACTACATGATTGTGCCAAGTTTCACAGAGCTAGCACAAACCGTGTTTGATTTAGAGTTCCAACTACATGTATCCATATAGGAGAAAACAGAGTGAAACCTAAACATGAAAACGGTTACTGCAAAGGAACGGTTTAACCTAGAAGAACGCAATTTAGTGAGCCAAGTGGGATTGGTGTCCTGATAATTACCTGCAAGTATCATCAAGATTGGGTTAAAAAATGATTGCTGAGATTTCCGGAAACACGTAGTTTTTTGGAAGCTTGGCAACCCCTTTCAATGAAAGTGATTCTCCTCAGTCTCTGCTTTGGGCTACTTCAATAGGACACAAACCATAGCGATAGAACTTGGAACTACATTATTGTGCCAAGTTTCAAAGACCTAGCACAAACCGTGTTTGATTTAGAGTTCCAACTACATGTATCCATATAGGAGAAAACAGAGTGAAACCTAAACATGAAAACGGTTACTGCAAAGGAACGGTTGAACCTAGAAGAACGAAATTTGGTGAGCCAAGTGGGATTGGTGTACTGATCATTAAATGGAAGTATCATCAAGATTGGTTGAAAAAATGTTTCCTGAGATTTCCGGAAACTCGTCGTTTTTTGGAAGTTGGCAACCCCTTTCAATGAAAGTGATTCTCGTCAGTCTCTGCTTGGGGCTACTTCAATAGGACACAAACCATAGCGATAGAACTTGGAACTACATTCTTGTGCCAAGTTTCAAAGAGCTAGTAAAAACCGTGTTTGATTTAGAGTTCCAACTACATGTATCCATATAGGAGAAAACAGAGTGAAACCTAAACATGAAAACGGTTACTGCAAAGGAACGGTTTAACCTAGAAGAACGAAATTTGTTGAGCCAAGTGGGATTGGTGTACTGATCATTAAATGGATGTATCATCAAGATTGGGTAAAAAATTTTTGCTGAGATTTCCGGAAACTCGTAGGTTTTGGAAGCTTGGCAACCCCTTTCAATGACAGTAATGCTCGTCAGTCTCTGCTTGGGGCTACTTCAATAGGACACAAACCATAGCAATAGACCTTGGAACTACATTATTGTGCCAAGTTTCAAAGAGCTAGCAAAAACCGTGTTTGATTTAGAGTTCCAACTACATGTATCCATATAGGAGAAAACAGAGTGAAACCTAAACATGAAAACGGTTACTGCAAAGGAACGGTTTAACCTAGAAGAACGCAATTTGGTGAGCCAAGTGGGATTGGAGTACTGATCATTACCTATAAGTATCATCAGGATTGGGTGAAAAAATATTTGCTGAGATTTCAGGAAACTCGTAGTTTTTTGGAAGCTTGGCAACCCCTTTCAATGAAAGTGACTCTCGTCAGTCTCTGCTTGGGGC
Organism: Urocitellus parryii; assembly: GCF_045843805.1. Lineage (NCBI taxonomy): Eukaryota > Metazoa > Chordata > Mammalia > Rodentia > Sciuridae > Urocitellus > Urocitellus parryii. The sequence goes on from NW_027553581.1 coordinate 22,703, forward strand.
TACATCAATAGGACACAAACCATAGCGATAGAACTTGGAACTACATTATTGTGCCAAGTTTCAAAGAGCTAGCACAAACCGTGTTTGATTTAGAGTTCCAACTACATGTATCCATATAGGAGAAAACAGAGTGAAACTTAAACATGAAAACGGTTACTGCAAAGGAACGGTTTAACCTAGAAGAACGCAATTTAGTGAGCCAAGTGGGATTGCTGTACTGATCATTACCTGCAAGTATCATCAAGATTGGGTTAAAAAATGTTTGCTGAGATTTTCAGAAACTCGTAGTTTTTTGGAAGCTTGGCAACCCCTTTCAATGAAAGTGACACTCCTCAGTCTCTGCTTTGGGCTACTTCAATAGGACACAAACCATAGCGATAGAACTTGGAACTACATTATTGTGCCACGTTTCAAAGAGCTAGCACAAACCGTGTTTGATTTAGAGTTCCAAATACATGTATCCATATAGGAGAAAACAGAGTGAAACCTAAACATGAAAACGGTTACTGCAAAGGAATGGTTGAACCTAGAAGAACGCAATTTGGTGAGCCAAGTGGGATTGGAGTACTGATCCTTACCTGCAAGTATCATCAAGATTGGCTGAAAAAATATTTGCAGAGATTTTAGGAAACTCGTAGTTTTTAGGAAACTTGGCAACCCAATTCAATGTAAGTGATTCTCGTCAGTCTCTGCTTGGTGCTACTTCAATAGGACACAAACCATAGCGAGAGAACTTTGAACTATATTATTGTGCCAAGTTTCAAAGTGCTAGCACAAACCGTGTTTGATTTAGAGTTCCAACTACATGTATCCATATAGGAGAAAACAGAGTGAAACCTAAACATGAAAACGGTTACTGCAAAGGAACGGTTGACCTAGAAGAACGAAATTTGGTGAGCCAAGTGGGATTGGTGTACTGATCATTACGTGCAAGTATCACCAAGATTGGGTGAAAAAATGTTTGCTGAGATTTTAGGAATCTCGTCGTTTTTTGGAAGCTTGGCAACCCCTTTCAATGAAAGTGATTCTCGTCAGTCTCTGCTTGGGGGTACTTCAAAAGGACACAAACCATATCGATAGACCTTGGAACTACATTATTGTGCCAAGTTTCACAGAGCTAGCACAAACCGTGTTTGATTTAGAGTTCCAACTACATGTATCCATATAGGAGAAAACAGAGTGAAACCTAAACATGAAAACGGTTACTGCAAAGGAACGGTTTAACCTAGAAGAACGCAATTTAGTGAGCCAAGTGGGATTGGTGTACTGATCATTACGTGCAAGTATCATCAAGATTGGGTTAAAAAATGTTTGCTGAGATTTCCGGAAACTCGTCGTTTTTTGGAAGTTGGCAACCCCTTTCAATGAAAGTGATTCTCGTCAGTCTCTGCTTGGGGCTACTTCAATAGGACACAAACCATAGCGATAGAACTTGGAACTACATTATTGTGCCAAGTTTCAAAGAGCTAGCACAAACCGTGTTTCATTTAGAGTTCCAACTACATGTATCCATATAGGAGAAAACAGAGTGAAACCTAAACATGAAAACGCTTCCTTGAAAGGAACGGTTTTACCTAGAAGAACGCAATTTGGTGAGACAAGTGGGATTGGAGTACTGATCATTACCTGCAAGTATCATCAGGATTGGGTGAAAAAATATTTGCTGAGATTTCAGGAAACTCGTAGTTTTTTGGAAGCTTGGCAACCCCTTTCAATGAAAGTGATTCTCGTCAGTCTCTGCTTGGGGCTACTTCAATAGGACACAAACCATAGCAATAGAACTTTGAACTACATTATTGTGCCAAGTTTCAAAGAGCTAACACAAACCGTGTTTGATTTAGAATTCCAACTACATGTATCCATATAGGAGAAAACAGAGTGAAACCTAAACATGAAAACGATTACTGCAAAGGAACGGTTTAACCTAGAAGAACGCAATTTGGTGAGCCAAGTGGGATTGGTGTACTGGTCATTAGCTGTTAGTATCATCAAGATTGGGTGAAAAAATGTTTGCTGAGATTTTAGGAAACTCATCGTTTTTTGGAAGCTTGGCAACCCCTTTCAATGAAAGTGATTCACGTCAGTCTCTGCTTGGGGCTACTTCAATAGGACACAAACCATAGCGATAGAACTTGAAACTACATTATTGTGCCAAGTTTAAAACAGCTAGCACAAACCGTGTTTGATTTAGAGTTCCAACTACATGTATCCATATAGGAGAAAACAGGGTGAAACCTAAACATGAAAACGGTTCCTGCAAAGGAACCGTTGAACCTAGAAGAACGAAATTTGGTGAGCCAAGTGGGATTGGTGTACTGATCATTACCTGCTAGTATCAAAATTTGGGTGACAAAATGTTTGCTGAGATTTCCGGAAACTCGTAGTTTTTTGGAAGCTTGGCAACCCCTTTCAATGAAAGTGATACTCCTCAGTCTCTGCTTTGGGCTACTTCAATAGGACACAAACCATAGCCATAGAACTTGAAACTTCATTATTGTGCCAAGTTTCAAAGAGCTAGCACAAACCGTGTTTGATTTAGAGTTCCAACTACATGTATCCATATAGCAGAAAACAGAGTGAAACCTAAAAATGAAAACGGTTACTGCAACGGAAAGGTTTAACCTAGAAGAACGAAATTTGGTGAGCCAAGTGGGATTGGTGTACTGATCATTACGTGAAAGTACCATCAAGATTGGGTGAAAAATTTTGGTGAGATTTCAGGAAACTCGTAGTTTTTTGGAAGCTTGGCAACCCCTTTCAATTAAAGTGATTCTCGTCAGTCTCTGCTTGGGGCTACTTCAATAGGACACAAACCATAGCGATAGAACTTGGAACTACATTATTGTGCCAAGTTTCAAAGAGCTAGCACAAACCGTGTTTGATTTAGAGTTCAAACTACATGTATCCATATAGGAGAAAACAGAGTGAAACCTAAACATGCAAACGGTTACTGCAAAGGAACGGTTTTAACCTAGAAGAACGCAATTTAGTGAGCCAAGTGGGATTGGTGTACTGATCATTACCTACAATTATCATCAAGATTGGGTGAAAAAATGTTTGCTGAGATTTCAGGAAACTCGTAGTTTTTAGGAAGCTTGGCAACCCAATTCAATGAAAGTGATTCTCGTCAGTCTCTGCTTGGGGCTACTTCAATAGGACACAAACCATAGCGATAGAACTTGGAACTACATTATTGTGCCAAGTTTCAAAGAGCTAGCACAAACCGTGTTTGATTTAGAGTTCCAACTACATGTATCCATATAGGAGAAAACAGAGTGAAACCTAAACATGAAAACGGTTACTGCAAAGAAACGGTTGAACCTAGAAGAACGAAAATTGGTGAGCCAAGTGGGATTTGTGTACTGATCATTACCTGCTAGTATCAAAGTTTGGGTGACAAAATGTTTGCTGAGATTTCCGGAAACTCGTAGTTTTTTGGAAGCTTGGCAACCCCTTTCAATGAAAGTGATTCTCGTTATTCTCTGCTTGGTGCTACTTCAATACGACACAAACCATAGCGATAGAACTTGGAACTACATTATTGTGCCAATTTTCAAAGAGCTAGCACACACCGTGTTTGATTTAGAGTTCCAACTACATGTATCCATATAGGAGAAAACCGAGTGAAATCCAAACATGAAAACAGTTACTGCAAATGATCGTTTTAACCTAGAAGAAGGAAATTTGGTGAGCCAAGTGGCATTGGTGTACTGATCATTAAATGGAAGTATCATCAAGATTGGGTGAAAAAATGTTTGCTGAGATTTCCGGAAACTCGTAGTTTTTTGAAAGTTGAAAACCCCTTTCAATGAAAGTGATTCTCGTCAGTCTCTGCTTGGGGCTACTTCAATAGGACACAAACCATAGCAATAGAACTTTGAACTACATTATTGTGCCAAGTTTCAAAGAGCTAACACAAACCGTGTTTGATTTAGAATTCCAACTACATGTATCCATATAGGAGAAAACAGAGTGAAACCTAAACATGAAAACGATTACTGCAAAGGAACGGTTTAACCTAGAAGAACGCAATTTGGTGAGCCAAGTGGGATTGGTGTACTGGTCATTAGCTGTTAGTATCATCAAGATTGGGTGAAAAAATGTTTGCTGAGATTTTAGGAAACTCATCGTTTTTTGGAAGCTTGGCAACCCCTTTCAATGAAAGTGATTCACGTCAGTCTCTGCTTGGGGCTACTTCAATAGGACACAAACCATAGCGATAGAACTTGAAACTACATTATTGTGCCAAGTTTAAAACAGCTAGCACAAACCGTGTTTGATTTAGAGTTCCAACTACATGTATCCATATAGGAGAAAACAGGGTGAAACCTAAACATGAAAACGGTTCCTGTAAAGGAACCGTTGAACCTAGAAGAACGAAATTTGGTGAGCCAAGTGGGATTGGTGTACTGATCATTACCTGCTAGTATCAAAATTTGGGTGACAAAATGTTTGCTGAGATTTCCGGAAACTCGTAGTTTTTTGGAAGCTTGGCAACCCCTTTCAATGAAAGTGATACTCCTCAGTCTCTGCTTTGGGCTACTTCAATAGGACACAAACCATAGCGATAGAACTTGGAACTACATTATTGTGCCAAGTTTCAAAGAGCTAGCACAAACCGTGTTTGATTTAGAGTTCCAACTACATGTATCCATATAGGAGAAAACAGAGTGAAACCTAAACATGAAAACGATTACTGCAAAGGAACGGTTTAACCTAGAAGAACGAACTTTGGTGAGCCAAGTGGGAATGGTGGACTGATCATTAAATGGAAGTATCATCAAGATTGGGTGAAAAAATGTTTGCTGAGATTTCAGGAAGCTCGTCGGTTTTTGGAAGTTGGCAACCCCTTTCAATGAATGTGATTCTCGTCAGTCTCTGCTTGGGGCTACTTCAATAGGACACAAACCATAGCGAGAGAACTTCGAACTACATTATTGTTCCAAGTTTCAAAGTGCTAGCACAAACCGTGTTTGATTTAGAGTTCCAACTACATGCATCCATATAGGAGAAAACAGAGTGAAACCTAAACATGAAAACGGTTACTGCAAAGGAACGGTTTAACCTAGAAGAACGAAATTTGGTGAGCCAAGTGGGATTGGTGTACTGATCATTACGTGCAAGTATCATCAAGATTGGGTGAAAAAATGTTTGCTGAGATTTTAGGAATCTCGTCGTTTTTTGGAAGTTGGCAACCCATTTCTATGAAAGTGATTCTCGTCAGTCTCTGCTTGGGGCTACTTCAATAGGATACAAACCATAGCCATAGAACTTGGAACTTCATTATTGTGCCACGTTTCAAAGATCTAGCACAAACCGTGTTTGATTTAGAGTTCCAACTACATGTATCCATATAGGAGAAAACACAGTGAAACCTAAAAATGAAAACGGTTACTGCAAAGGAAAGGTTTAACCTAGAAGAACGAAATTTGGTGAGCCAAGTGGGATTGGTGTACTGATCATTACCTGCAAGTATCATCAAGATTGGGTGAAAAAATGTTTGCTGAGATTTTAGGAATCTCGTCGTTTTTTTGGAAGCTTGGCAACCCCTTTCAATGAAAGTGATTCTCGTCAGTCTCTGCTTGGGGCTACTTCAATAGGACATAAACCATAGCGATAGACCTTGGAACTACATGATTGTGCCAAGTTTCACAGAGCTAGCACAAACCGTGTTTGATTTAGAGTTCCAACTACATGTATCCATATAGGAGAAAACAGAGTGAAACCTAAACATGAAAACGGTTACTGCAAAGGAACGGTTTAACCTAGAAGAACGCAATTTAGTGAGCCAAGTGGGATTGGTGTCCTGATAATTACCTGCAAGTATCATCAAGATTGTGTTAAAAAATGATTGCTGAGATTTCCGGAAACACGTAGTTTTTTGGAAGCTTGGCAACCCCTTTCAATGAAAGTGATTCTCCTCAGTCTCTGCTTTGGGCTACTTCAATAGGACACAAACCATAGCGATAGAACTTGGAACTACATTATTGTGCCAAGTTTCAAAGACCTAGCACAAACCGTGTTTGATTTAGAGTTCCAACTACATGTATCCATATAGGAGAAAACAGAGTGAAACCTAAACATGAAAACGGTTACTGCAAAGGAACGGTTGAACCTAGAAGAACGAAATTTGGTGAGCCAAGTGGGATTGGTGTACTGATCATTAAATGGAAGTATCATCAAGATTGGTTGAAAAAATGTTTCCTGAGATTTCCGGAAACTCGTCGTTTTTTGGAAGTTGGCAACCCCTTTCAATGAAAGTGATTCTCGTCAGTCTCTGCTTGGGGCTACTTCAATAGGACACAAACCATAGCGATAGAACTTGGAACTACATTCTTGTGCCAAGTTTCAAAGAGCTAGTAAAAACCGTGTTTGATTTAGAGTTCCAACTACATGTATCCATATAGGAGAAAACAGAGTGAAACCTAAACATGAAAACGGTTACTGCAAAGGAACGGTTTAACCTAGAAGAACGAAATTTGTTGAGCCAAGTGGGATTGGTGTACTGATCATTAAATGGATGTATCATCAAGATTGGGTAAAAAATTTTTGCTGAGATTTCCGGGAAACTCGTAGGTTTTGGAAGCTTGGGCAACCCCTTTCAATGAAAGTAATGCTCGTCAGTCTCTGCTTGGGGCTACTTCAATAGGACACAAACCATAGCAATAGACCTTGGAACTACATTATTGTGCCAAGTTTCAAAGAGCTAGCAAAACCGTGTTTGATTTAGAGTTCCAACTACATGTATCCATATAGGAGAAAAACAGAGTGAAACCTAAACATGAAAACGGTTACTGCAAAGGAACGGTTTAACCTAGAAGAAACGCAATTTGGTGAGCCAAGTGGGATTGGAGTACTGATCATTACCTATAAGTATCATCAGGATTGGGTGAAAAAATATTTGCTGAGATTTCAGGAAACTCGTAGTTTTTTGGAAGCTTGGCAACCCCTTTCAATGAAAGTGACTCTCGTCAGTCTCTGCTTGGGGCTACATCAATAGGACACAAACCATAGCGATAGAACTTGGAACTACATTATTGTGCCAAGTTTCAAAGAGCTAGCACAACCGTGTTTGATTTAGAGTTCCAACTACATGTATCCATATAGGAGAAAACAGAGTGAAACTTAAACATGAAAACGGTTACTGCAAAGGAACGGTTTAACCTAGAAGAACGCAATTAGTGAGCCAAGTGGGATTGCTGTACTGATCATTACCTGCAAGTTCATCAAGATTGGGTTAAAAAATGTTTGCTGAGATTTTCAGAAACTCGTAGTTTTTGGAAGCTTGGCAACCCCTTTCAATGAAAGTGACACTCCTCAGTCTCTGCTTTGGGCTACTTCAATAGGACACAAACCATAGCGATAGAACTTGGAACTACATTATTGTGCCACGTTTCAAAGAGCTAGCACAAACCGTGTTTGATTTAGAGTTCCAAATACATGTATCCATATAGGAGAAAACAGAGTGAAACCTAAACATGAAAACGGTTACTGCAAAGGAATGGTTGAACCTAGAAGAACGCAATTTGGTGAGCCAAGTGGGATTGGAGTACTGATCCTTACCTGCAAGTATCATCAAGATTGGCTGAAAAAATATTTGCAGAGATTTTAGGAAACTCGTAGTTTTTAGGAAACTTGGCAACCCAATTCAATGTAAGTGATTCTCGTCAGTCTCTGCTTGGTGCTACTTCAATAGGACACAAACCATAGCGAGAGAACTTTGAACTATATTATTGTGCCAAGTTTCAAAGTGCTAGCACAAACCGTGTTTGATTTAGAGTTCCAACTACATGTATCCATATAGGAGAAAACAGAGTGAAACCTAAACATGAAAACGGTTACTGCAAAGGAACGGTTGACCTAGAAGAACGAAATTTGGTGAGCCAAGTGGGATTGGTGTACTGATCATTACGTGCAAGTATCACCAAGATTGGGTGAAAAAATGTTTGCTGAGATTTTAGGAATCTCGTCGTTTTTTGGAAGCTTGGCAACCCCTTTCAATGAAAGTGATTCTCGTCAGTCTCTGCTTGGGGGTACTTCAAAAGGACACAAACCATATCGATAGACCTTGGAACTACATTATTGTGCCAAGTTTCACAGAGCTAGCACAAACCGTGTTTGATTTAGAGTTCCAACTACATGTATCCATATAGGAGAAAACAGAGTGAAACCTAAACATGAAAACGGTTACTGCAAAGGAACGGTTTAACCTAGAAGAACGCAATTTAGTGAGCCAAGTGGGATTGGTGTACTGATCATTACGTGCAAGTATCATCAAGATTGGGTTAAAAAATGTTTGCTGAGATTTCCGGAAACTCGTCGTTTTTTGGAAGTTGGCAACCCCTTTCAATGAAAGTGATTCTCGTCAGTCTCTGCTTGGGGCTACTTCAATAGGACACAAACCATAGCGATAGAACTTGGAACTACATTATTGTGCCAAGTTTCAAAGAGCTAGCACAAACCGTGTTTGATTTAGAGTTCCAACTACATGTATCCATATAGGAGAAAACAGAGTGAAACCTAAACATGAAAACGCTTCCTTGAAAGGAACGGTTTTACCTAGAAGAACGCAATTTGGTGAGACAAGTGGGATTGGAGTACTGATCATTACCTGCAAGTATCATCAGGATTGGGTGAAAAAATATTTGCTGAGATTTCAGGAAACTCGTAGTTTTTTGGAAGCTTGGCAACCCCTTTCAATGAAAGTGATTCTCCTCAGTCTGTGCTTTGGGCTACTTCAATAGGACACAAACCATAGCAATAGAACTTTGAGCTACATTATTGTGCCAAGTTTCAAAGAGCTAGCACAAACCGTGTTTGATTTAGAATTCCAACTACATGTATCCATATAGGAGAAAACAGAGTGAAACCGAAACCTGAAAACGGTTACTGCAAAATAACGGTTTAACCTAGAAGAACGAAATTTGGTGAGCCAAGTGGGATTGGTGTACTGATCATTACCTGCAAGTATCATCAGGATTGGGTGAAAAAATATTTGCTGAGATTTCTGGAAACTCGTAGTTTTTTGGAAGCTTGGCAACCCCTTTCAATGAAAGTGATTCTCGTCAGTCTCTGCTTGGGGCTACTTCAATAGGACACAAACCATAGCGATAGAACTTGGAACTACATTATTGTGCCACGTTTCAAAGAGCTAGCACAAACCGTGTTTGATTTAGAGTTCCAAATACATGTATCCATATAGGAGAAAACAGAGTGAAACCGAAACATGAAAACGGTTACTGCAAAATAACGGTTTAAACTAGAAGAACGAAATTTGGTGAGCCAAGTGGGATTGGTGTACTGATCATTACCTGCAAGTATCATCAGGATTGGGTGAAAAAATATTTGCTGAGATTTCTGGAAACTCGTAGTTTTTTGGAAGCTTGGCAACTCCTTTCAATGAAAGTGATTCTCGTCAGTCTCTGCTTGGGGCTACTTCAATAGGACACAAACCATAGCGATAGAACTTGAAACTATATTATTGTGCCATGTTTGAAACATCTAGCACAAACCGTGTTTGATTTAGAGTTCCAACTACATGTATCCATATAGGAGAAAACAGAGTGAAACCTAAACATGAAAACGGTTACTGCAAAGGAACGGTTTAACCTAGAAGAAAGCAATTTGGTGAGCCAAGTGGGATTGGTGTACTGATCATTACCTGCAAGTATCATCAAGATTGAGAAAAAATGTTTGCTGAGATTTTAGGAAACTCATAGTTTTTTGGAAGCTTGGCAACTCCTTTCAATGAAAGTGATTCTCGTCAGTCTCTGCTTGGGGCTACTTCAATAGGACACAAACCATAGCGATAGAACTTGGAACTACATTATTGTGCCAAGTTTCAAAGAGCTAGCACAAACCGTGTTTGATTTAGAGTTCCAACTACATGTATCTATAGAGGAGAAAAGAGAGTGAAACCGAAACATGAAAACAGTTACTGCAAAGTAACGGTTGAACCTAGAAGAACGAAATTAGGTGAGCCAACTGGGATTGGTGTACTGATCATTACCTGCAAGTATCATCAGGATTGGGTGATAAAATATTTGCTGAGATTTCAGGAAACTCGTAGTTTCTTGGAAGCTTGGCAACCCCTTTCAATGAAAGTGATTCTCGTCAGTCTCTGCTTGGGGCTACTTCAATAGGACACAAACCATAGCGATAGAACTTGGAACTACATTATTGTGCCAAGTTTCAAAGAGCTAGCACAAACCGTGTTTGATTTAGAGTTCCAACTACATGTATCCATATAGGAGAAAACACAGTGAAACCTAAAAATGAAAACGGTTACTGCAACGGAAAGGTTTAACCTAGAAGAACGAAATTTGGTGAGCCAAATGGGATTGGTGTACTGATCATTACGTGCAAGTATCATCAAGATTGGGTGAAAAAATTTTGTGAGATTTCAGGAAACTCGTAGTTTTTGGAAGCTTGGCAACCCCTTACAATTAAAGTGATTCTCGTCAGTCTCTGCTTGGGGCTACTTCAATAGGACACAAAACCATAGCGATAGGATAGAACTTGAAACTACATTAGTGTGCCAAGTTTCAAAGAGCTAGCACAAACCGTGTTTGATTTGGAGTTCCAACTACATGTATCCATATAGGAGAAAACAGAGTGAAACCCTAAACATGAAAACGGTTCCTGCAAAGGAACGGTTTAACCTAGAAGAACGCAATTTAGTGAGCCAAGTGGGATTGGTGTACTGATCATTACCTACAATTATCATCAAGATTGGGTGAAAAAATGTTTGCTGAGATTTCAGGAAACTCGTAGTTTTAGGTAGCTTGGCAACCCAATTCAATGAAAATGATTCTCGTCAGTCTCTGCTTGGGGCTACTTCAATAGGACACAAACCATAGCGATAGAACTTGGAACTACATTATTGTGCCAAGTTTCAAAGAGCTAGCACAAACCGTGTTTGATTTAGAGTTCCAACTACATGTATCCATATAGGAGAAAACAGAGTGAAACCTAAACATGAAAACGGTTACTGCAAAGGAACGGTTTAACCTAGAAGAACGCAATTTAGTGAGCCAAGTGGGATTGGTGTACTGATCATTACCTACAATTATCATCAAGATTGGGTGAAAAAATGTTTGCTGAGATTTCAGGAAACTCGTCGTTTTTAGGAAGCTTGGCAACCCAATTCAATGAAAGTGATTCTCGTCAGTCTCTGCTTGTGGCTACTTCAATAGGACACAAACCATAGCGATAGAACTTGGAACTACATTCTTGTGCCAAGTTTCAAAGAGCTAGCACAAACCGTGTATGATTTAGAGTTCCAACTACATGTATCCATATAGGAGAAAACAGAGTGAAACCTAAACATGAAAACGGTTACTGCAAAGGAACGGTTGAACCTAGAAGAACGAAATTTCGTGAGCCAAGTGGGATTTGTGTACTGATCATTACCTGCTAGTATCAAAGTTTGGGTGACAAAATATTTGCTGAGATTTCCGGAAACTCGTAGTTTTTTGGAAGTTGAAAACCCTTTCAATGAAAGTGATTCTCGTAAGTCTCTCCTTGGGGCTACTTCAATAGGACACAAACCAGAGCAATAGAACTTTGAGCTACATTATTGTGCCAAGTTTCAAAGAGCTAACACAAACCGTGTTTGATTTAGAATTCCAACTACATGTATCCATATAGGAGAAAACAGAGTGAAACCGAAACCTGAAAACGGTTACTGCAAAATAACGGTTTAACCTAGAAGAACGAAATTTGGTGAGCCAAGTGGGATTGGTGTACTGATCATTACCTGCAAGTATCATCAGGATTGGGTGAAAAATATTTGCTGAGATTTCTGGAAACTCGTAGTTTTTTGGAAGCTTGGCAACCCCTTTCAATGAAAGTGATTCTCGTAAGTCTCTGCTTGGGGGCTACTTCAATAGGACACAAACCATAGCGATAGAACTTGGAACTACATTATTGTTCCAAGTTTCAAAGAGCTAGCACAAACCGTGTTTGATTTAGAGTTCCAAATACATGTATCCATATAGGAGAAAACAGAGTGAAACCTAAACATGAAAACGATTACTGCAAAGGAACGGTTTAACCTAGAAGAACGAAATTTGGTGAGCCAAGTGGATTGGTGTACTGGTCATTAGCTGTTAGTATCATCAAGATTGGGTGAAAAAATGTTTGCTGAGATTTTAGGAAACTCGTCGTTTTTTGGAAGCTTGGCAACCCCTTTCATTGAAAGTGATTCACGTCAGTCTCTGCTTGGGGCTACTTCAATAGGACACAAACCATAGCGATAGAACATGACTACATTATTGTGCCATGTTTAAAACGGCTAGCACAAACCGTGTTTGATTTAGAGTTCCAACTACATGTATCCATATAGGAGAAAACAGAGTGAAACCTAAACATGAAAACGCTTCCTTGAAAGGAACGGTTTAACCTAGAAGAAAGCAATTTGGTGAGCCAAGTGGGATTGGTGTACTGATCATTACCTGCAAGTATCATCAAGATTGGGTGAAAAATGTTTGCTGAGATTTTAGGAAACTCGTCGTTTTTTGGAAGCTTGGCAACCCCTTTCAATGAAAGTGATTCTCGTCAGTCTCTGCTTGGGGCTACTTCAATAGGATACAAACCATAGCGATAGAACTTGGAAACTACATTATTGTGCCAAGTTTCAAAGAGCTAGCACAAGCCGTGTTTGATTTAGAGTTCCAACTACATGTATCCATATAGGAGAAAACAGAGTGAAACCTAAACATGAGAACGGTTACTGCAAAGGAACAGTTTAACCTAGAAGAACGAAATTTGGTGAGCCAAGTAGGGTTTGTGTACTGACCATTACCTGCAAGTATCCAAAGTTTGGGTGAAAAAATGTTTGCTGAGATTTCCGGAAACTCGTAGTTTTTTGGAAGCTTGGCAACCCCTTTCAATGAAAGTGATTCTCGTCAGTCTCTGCTTGGGGCTACTTCAATAGGACACAAACCATAGCGATAGAACTTGGAACTACAGTTCTTGTGCCAAGTTTCAAAGAGCTAGTAAAACCGTGTTTGATTTAGAGTTCCAACTACATGTATCCATATAGGAGAAAACAGAGTGAAACCTAAACATGAAAACGGTTACTGCAAAGGAACGGTTTAACCTAGAAGAACGAAATTTGTTGAGCCAAGTGGGATTGGTGTACTGATCATTAAATGGATGTATCATCAAGATTGGGTAAAAAATTTTTGCTGAGATTTCCGGAAACTCGTAGATTTTGGAAGCTTGGCAACCCCTTTCAATAAAAGTAATGCTCGTCAGGTCTCTGCTT
>NW_027553582.1:0-35934 GCF_045843805.1 Urocitellus parryii
ATCAGTACAACAATCCCACTTGGCTCACCAAATTTCGTTCTTCTAGTTTAAACCGTTCCTTGCAGTAACGGTTTTCATGTTTAGGTTTCACTCTGTTTTCTCCTATATGGATACACGTAGTTGGAACTCTAAATCAAACACAGTTTGTGCTAGCTCTTTGAAACTTGGCACAATAATGTAGTTCCAAGTTCCATCGCTATGGTGTGTGTCCTATTGAAGTAGCCCCAAGCAGAGACTGACGAGAATCACTTTCCTTGAAAGGGGTTGCCAAGCTTCCAAAAAGTACGAGTTTCCGGAAATCTCAGCAAACATTTTTTCACCCAATCTTGATGATACTTCCATTTGATGATCAGTCCACCAACCCACTTGGCTCATCAAATTTCGTTTTTCTAGGTTAAACCGTTCCTTTGCAGTAACCGTTTTCATGTTTAGGTTTCACTCTGTTTTCTCCTATGTGGATACATGAATTTGGAACGCTAAATCAAACACGGTTTGTGCTAGCTCTTTGAAACTTGGCACAATAATGTAGTTCCAAGTTCTATCGCTACGGTTTTTGTCCTATTGAAGTAGGCCCAAGCAGAGACTGACGAGAATCACTTTCATTGAAAGGGGTTGCCAAGCTTCCAAAAAACTACGAGTTTCCGGAAATCTCAGCAAACATTTTTTTCACTCAATCTTGATGATACTTGCAGGTAATGATCATAACACCAATCCCATTGGCTCACCAAATTTCGTTTTTCTAGGTTAAACCGTTCCTTTGCAGTAACCGTTTTCATGTTTAGGTTTCACTATGTTTTCTCCTATATGGATACATGTAGTTGGAACTCTAAATCAAACACGGTTTGTGCTACCTCTTTGAAACTTGGCACAATAATATAGTTCCAAGTTCTATCGCTATGGTTTGTGTCCAATTGAAGTAGCCCCAAGCCGAGACTGACGAGAATCACTTTCCTTGAAAGGGGTTGCCAAGTTTCCAAAAAGTACGAGTTTCCGGAAATCTCAGCAAACATTTTTTCACCCAATCTTGATGATACTTCCATTTGATGATCAGTCCACCAACCCACTTGGCTCATCAAATTTCGTTTTTCTAGGTTAAACCGTTCCTTTGCAGTAACCGTTTTCATGTTTGGGTTTCACTCTGTTTTCTCCTATGTGGATACATGAATTTGGAACGCTAAATCAAACACGGTTTGTGCTAGCTCTTTGAAACTTGGCACAATAATGTAGTTCCAAGTTCTATCGCTACGGTTTTTGTCCTATTGAAGTAGGCCCAAGCAGAGACTGACGAGAATCACTTTCCTTGAAAGGGGTTGCCAAGCTTCCATAAAGTACGAGTTTCCGGAAATCTCAGCAAACATTTTTTCACCCAATCTTGATGATGCTTCCATTTAATGATCAGCCCGCCAATCCCTCTAGGCTCACCAAATTTCGTTCTTCTAGGTTAAACCGTTCTTTGCAGAAACCGTTTTCATATTAGGTTTCACTCTGTTTTCTCCTATATGGATACATGTATTTGGAACTCTAAATCAAACACGGTTTGTGCTACCTCTTTGAAACTTGGCACAATAATGTAGTTCCAAGTTCAATCGCTATGGTTTGTGTCCTATTGAAGAAGCCCCAAGCAGAGACTGACGAGAATCACTTTCACTGAAAGGGGTTGCAATGCTTCCAAAAACTACGAGATTCCGGAAATCTCAGCAAACATTTTTTCACCCAATCTTGATGATACTTCCATTTATTGATCAGCCCACCAATCCCACTTGGCTCACCAAATTTCGTTCTTCTAGGTTAAACCGTTCCTTTGCAGTAACCGTTTTCATGTTTAGGTTTCACTCTATTTTCTCATATATGGGTACATGTAGTTGGAACTCTAAATCAAACATGGTTTGTGCTAGCTCTTTGAAACTTGGCACAATAATGTAGTTCCATGTTCTATCACTATGGTTTCTGTCCTATTGACGTAGCCCCAAGCAGAGACTGACGAGAATCACTTTCATTGAAAGGGGTTGCCAAGCTTCCAAAAAACTATGAGTTTCCTAAAATCTCAGCAAACTTTTTTTCTCGCAATATTGATGACACTTGCAGGTAATGATCACTACACCAATCCCACTTGGCTCACTAAATTTCGTTCTTCTAGGTTAAACCGTTCTTTGCAGTAACCGTTTTCATGTTTAAGTATCACTCTGTTTTCTCCTATATGGATACATGTATTTGGAACTCTAAATCAAACACGGTTTGTGCTAGCTCTTTGAAACTTGGCCCAATAATGTAGTTCCAAGTTCTATCGCTATGGTTTGTGTCCTATTGAAGTAGCCCCAAGCAGAGACTGACGAGAATCACTTTCATTGAAAGGGGTTGCCAAGGTTCCAAAAAACTATGAGTTTCCTGAAATCCTAGCAAATATTTTTTCACCCATCTTGTTGATACTTCCATTTAATGATCAGCCCACCAATCCCACTTGGCTCACCAAATTTCGTTCTTCTAGGTTACACCGTTCCTTTGCAGTAACCGTTTTCATGTTTAGGTTTCACTCTGTTTTCTCCTATATGGATACATGTAGTTGGAACTCTAAATCAAACACGGTTTGTGCTAGCTCTTTGAAACATGGCACAATAATGTAGTTCCAAGTTCTATCACTATGGTTTGTGTCCTATTGAAGTAGCGCCAAGCAGAGACTGACGAGAATCACTTTCATTGAAAGGGGTTGCCAAGCTTCCAAAAAACTACGAGTGTCCGGACATCTCAGCAAACATTTTTTTTCACCCAAACTTGATGATTCTTGCAGGTAATGATGAGTACACCAATCCCACTTGGCTCACCAAATTTCGTTCTTCTAGGTTAAACCATTCTTTGCAGTAACCGTTTTCATGTTTACGTTTCACTCTGTTTTCTCCTATATGGATACATGTATTTGGAACTCTAATTCAAACACGGTTTGTGGTAGCTCTTTGAAACTTTGCACAATAATGTAGTTCCAAGTTCTATCGCTATGGTTTGTGTCCTATTGAAAGCCCCAAGCAGAGACTGACGAGAATCAGTTTCATTGAAATGGGTAGCCAAGCTTCCAAAACACTATGAGTTTCCTGAAATCTCAGCAAAGATTTTTTCACCCAAACTTGATGATACTTACATGTAATGATCAGTATATCAATCCCACTTGGCTCACCAAATTTCGTTCTTCTAGGTGAAACCGTTCCTTTGCAGTAACCGTTTTCATGTTTAGGTTTCACTCTATTTTCTCCTATATGGATACATGTATTTGGAACTCTAAATCAAACACGGTTTGTGCTACCTCTTTGAAACTTGGCACAATAATGTAGTTCCAAGTTCAATCGCTATGGTTTGTGTCCTATTGAAGAAGCCCCAAGCAGAGACTGACGAGAATCACTTTCACTGAAAGGGGTTGCAATGCTTCCAAAAACTACGAGATTCCGGAAATCTCAGCAAACATTTTTTCACCCAATCTTGATGATACTTCCATTTATTGATCAGCCCACCAATCCCACTTGGCTCACCAAATTTCGTTCTTCTAGGTTAAACCGTTCCTTTGCAGTAACCGTTTTCATGTTTAGGTTTCACTCTATTTTCTCGTATATGGGTACATGTAGTTGGAACTCTAAATCAAACATGGTTTGTGCTAGCTCTTTGAAACTTGGCACAATAATGTACTTCCAAATTCTATCGCTATGGTTTGTGTCCTATTCAAGTAGCCCCAAGCAGAGACTGAGGAGACTCACTTTCATTGAAAGGGGTTGCCAAGCTTCCAAAAAACTTCGAGTTTCCTGAAATCTCAGCAAACATTTTTTCACCCAATCTTGATGATACTTGCAGGTAGTGATCAGTACACGAATCCCACTTGGCTCACCAATTTTCGTTCTTCTAGGTTAAACCGTTCCTTTGCAGTAACCGTTTTCATGTTTAGGTTTCACTCTATTTTCTCCTATGTGGATACATGTTGTTGGAACTCTAAATCAAACACGGTTTGTGCTAGCTCTTTGAAACTTGGCACAATAATGTAGTTCCAAGTTCTATCGCTAGGGTTTGTGTCCTATTCAAGTAGCCCCCAGCAGAGACTGAAGAGCATCACTCTCATTGAAAGGGGTTGCCAAGCATCCAAAAAACTACGAGTTTCCTGAAATCTCAGCAAACATTTTTTCACCCAATCTTGATGACACTTGCAGGTGATGATCAGTACACCAATCCCACTTCGCTCACCAAATTTCGTTCTTCTAGGTTAAACCGTTCCTTTGCAGTAACCGTTTTCATGTTTAGGTTTCACTCTGTTTTCTCCTATATGGATACATGTATTTGGAACTTTAAATCAAACACGGTTTGTGCTAGGTCTTTGAAACTTGGCACAATAATGTAGTTCCATGTTCTATCGCTATGGTTTGTGTCCTATTGAAGAAGCCCCAAGCAGAGATGACGAGAATTACTTTCATTGAATGGGGTTGCCAAGCATCCAAAAACTACGAGTTTCCTGAAATCTCAGCAAACATTTTTTCAACCAATCTTGATGATACTTGCACGTAATGATCAGTACAGCAATCCCACCTGGCTCACCAAGTTTCGTTCTTCTAGGTTAAACCGTTCCTTTGCAGTAACCGTTTTCATGTTGAGGTTTCACTCTGTTTTCTCCTATATGGATACATGTAGTTGGATCTCTAAATCAAACACGGTTTGTGCTAGCTCTTTGAAACTTGGCACAATAATGTAGTTCCAAGTTCTATCACTATGGTTTCTGTCCTATTGACGTAGCCCCAAGCAGAGACTGACGAGAATCACTTTCATTGAAAGGGGTTGCCAAGCTTCCAAAAAACTATGAGTTTCCTAAAATCTCAGCAAACTTTTTTCTCGCAATATTGATGACACTTGCAGGTAATGATCACTACACCAATCCCACTTGGCTCACCAAATTTCGTTCTTCTAGGTTAAACCATTCCTTTGCAGTAACCGTTATCAGGTTTAGGTTTCACTCTGTTTTCTCCTATATGGATACATGTAGTTGGAACTCTAAATCAAACACGGTTTGCGCTAGTTCTTTGAAACTTGGCACAATAATATAGTTCCAAGTTCTGTCCCTATGGTTTGTGTCCCATTGAAGTAGCCCCAAGCAGAGACTGAGGAGAATCACTTTCATTGAAAGGGGTTGCCAAGCTTCCAAAAAACTACGAGTTCCCTGAAATCTCAGCAAGCATTTTTTCACCCAATCTTGACGATACTTGCAGGTAATGATCAGTACACCAATCCTACTTGGCTCACCAAATTTCGTTCTTCTAGGTTAAACCGTTCCTTTGCAGTAACCGTTTTCATGTTTAGGTTTCACTCTGTTTTCTTATATATGGATACATATCGTTGAAACTCTAAATCAAACACGGTTTGTGCTACCTCTTTGAAACTTGGCACAATAATGTACTTCCAAGTTCTATCGCTATGGTTTGTGTCCTACTGAAGTAGCCCCAAGCGGAGAATGACGAGAATCACTTTCATTGAAAGGCGTTGCCAAGCTTCCAAAAAACACCGAGTTTCCTGAAATCTAAGCAAACATTTTTTCACCTAATCTTGATGATAATTCCATTTAATGATCAGTATACGAATCCCACTTGGCTCACCAAATTTCGTTCTTCTAGGTTAAACCGTTCCTTTGCAGTAACCGTTTTAATGTTTAGGTTTCACTCTGTTTTTTCCTGTATGGATAGATGTAGTTGGAACTGTAAATCAAACACGGTTTTGTGGTAGCTCTTTGAAACTTGGCACAATAATGTAGTTCCAAGTTCTATCACTATGGTTTGTGTCCTATTGAAGTAAACCCAAGCAGAGACTGACAAGAATCACTTTCATTGAAAAGGGGTTGCCAAGGCTTCCAAAAAACTGCGAGTTTCCTCAAATATCAGCAAGCATTTTTTCACCCAATGTTGATGATACTTCCCTTTAATGATCAGTACACCAACCCACTTGGCTCACCAAATTCGTCTTTCTAGGTTAAACCATTCCTTTGCAGTAACCGTTATCAGGTTTAGGTTTCACTCTGTTTTCTCCTATATGGATACATTTATTGGAACTCTAAATCAAACACGGTTTGTCTTAGCTCTTTGAAACTTGGCACAATAATGTAGTTCCAAGTTCTATCGCTATGGTTTGTGACCTATTGAAGTAGCCCCAAGCAGAGACTGACGAGAGTCACTTGCATTCAAAGGGGTTGCCAAGCTTCCAAAAAACTATGAGTTTCCTGAAATCTCAGCAAACATTTTTTTCACCCAATACTGATGACACTTGGAGGTAATGATTAGTACACCAATCCCACTTGGCTCACCAAATTTCGTTCTTCTAGGTTAAACCGTTCCTTTGCAGTAACCGTTTTCAAGTTTAGGTTTCACTCTGTTTTCTCCTATATGGATACATGTAGTTGGAATTCTAAATCAAACACGGTTTGTGCTAGCTCTTTGAAACTTGGCCCAATAATGTAGTTCCAAGTTCTATCGCCATGGTTTCTGTCCTATTGAAGTAGCCCCAAGCAGAGACTGACAAGAATCAGTTTCATTCAAAGGGGTTGCCAAGTTTCCAAAAAACTAGGAGTTTCCTGAAAATCTCAGCAAATATTTTTTCACCCAATCTTGATGATACTTGCAGGTAATGATCTGTACAGCAAACCAACTTGGCTCACCAAATTTCGTTCTTCAAGGTTAAACCCTTCCTTTGCAGTAAACATTTTCATTTTAGGTTTCACTGTGTTTTCTCCTATATGGATACAAATATTTGGAATTCTAAATCAAACACGGTTTGTGCTAGCTCCTTGAAACTTGGCACAATGAAGTAGTTCCAAGTTTTATCGCTATGGATTGTGTCCTATTGAAGTAGCCCAAAGCAAAGACTGACGAGAATCACTTTCATTGAATGGTGTTGCCAAGCTACCAAAAAACTACGAGTTTCCTGAAATCTCAGCAACCATTTTTCACCCAATCTTGATGATACGTGCAGGTAATGATCAGTACACCAATTCCACTTGGCTCAACCAAATTTCGTTCTTCTAGGTTAAACCGTTCCTTTGCAGTAACCGTTTTCATGTTTAGGTTTCACTCTGTTTTCTGCAATATGGATACATGTAGTTGGAACACTAAATCAAACACGGTTTGTGGTAGCTCTTTGAAACTTGGCCCAATATTGTAGTTCCAAGTTCTATCGCTATGGTTTGTGTCCTATTAAAGTAGCCCCAAGCAGAGACTGACGAGAATCACTTTCATTGAAAGGGGTTGCCAAGCTTCCAAAAAACTACGATTTTCCAGAAATCTCAGCAACCATTTTTTCACCCAATCTTGATGATACTTGCAGGTAAAGATCAGTACACCAATCCCACTTGGCTCACCAAATTTCGTTTTTCTAGGTTAAACCTTTCCTTTGCAGTAACTGTTTTCATGTTGAGGTTTCACTCTGTTTTCTCCTATATGCATACATGTAGTTGGAAGACTAAATCAAACACCGTTTGTGCTAGCTCTTTGAAACTTGGCACAATAATGTAGTTCCAAGTTCCATCGCTATGGTCTCTGTCCTATTGAAGTAGCTTCAAGCAGAGTCTTATGAGAATCACTTTCATTGAAAGGGGTTGCCAAGCTTCCAAAAAACTACGAGTTTCCCGAAATCTCAGCAAACAATTTTTCACCTAATCTTGATGATACTTCCATTCAATGATCACCCCACCAATCCCACTTGGCTCACCATAATTCGTTCTTCTAGGTTAAACCGTTCCTTTGCAGTAACCATTTTCAAATTTAGGTTTCACTCTGTTTCTCCTATATGGATACATGCAGTTGGAACTCTAAATCAAACACGGTTTGTGCTAGCTCTTTGAAACTTGGCATAATAATGTAGTTCCAAGTTCTATCACTATGGTTTGTGTCCTATTGAAGAAGCCCCAAGCAGAGATTGAGGAGAATCACTTTCATTGAAAGATGTTGCCAAGCTTCCAAAAACTACAAGTTTCCTGAAATCTCAGCAAACATTTTTTCACCTAATCTTGATGATACTTGCAGGTAATGATCAGTACACGAATCCCACTTGGCTCACCAAATTTCGTTCTTCTAGGTTAAACCGTTCCTCCGCAGTAACCGTTTTCATGTTCAAGATTTGTGAACATCTAGTGCGTTCGGGTCCCTGGGTAATGGTCGCGAAGAAATCAGGACACAGGGGATGCAGAGCAAAGGCAGCAAATGCAACTGCATGCTGATGTTTATTCCTTAGCTTCTTTTATACACTTCTAGACATAAGGCAAACAATTCTTTTACATCACTTTGTCCACATTGTCCTAATAACATGCTTCAGCAAATATATTAAAGTCTGATCGTTCTTATTTATTTGCTCAGTAAAGCCAAGAGTTCTTTTATCGAGTTTATCTAATCATCGAAGGCTGCATGTGTTTCTTTACTATGTACTGTTCCCAGGCTAAGCATGCCAAGAGCCTCTCCCTGTTGGCCCAGGTATGCAGAGCTTGTGACTTAAGACAAGGGGAAAAGAACATTTTCTCCTCCTAGCTTGGGCCTGCACCAGCCAACCTTTGTCTCAGCCCCTGCTTTTGCATAACCTTGGGCTTTAGGGGGCTTCAACAGGCATAATAAACCTTAACAATTCCTTGTTTTTTCTTTTGTTTTTCCAACACAGCCTTCCATACTGTTAAGATAGAGTTTTGAGAGGGTTTGATTCAAAAGCAATATAAAAGTATGAAAAGAATTAATACCAAAATTAAAACCACACCTACCCCTCCCGCTGTATGGGATAAACTTTGTACAATTCCTTTCGGATCTAACCCTTCTTATTGCTTTATAACCGATTCGGCTATTTGGGGCAGTATCTTCTTGTTGAAATCCTTTTCCAAATACTTCAAATATATCCTTTTGTAAGGAAGCAATCATTAATTGTGCAGTATCATTACCATCCAAATAGTTTTGTATAGTATTCCATTCATGAAGACTTTGATTATACTGTACATTAGTTATACAAAAGTAGTAGAATTCCAATCACATTTTAAACGAATTTCTTGCTCTAATGTTAAAACTTTTTACCTAACCAATTTACAGTTTGTTTTAATATATCTATTTGAGTTTGAAGTCTAGAATCGATTCTGGTCTGAGATAACCATAGCTCATGTGACTCTTTGTGCCATTCTTCCACAAAATGTTTTGTCTGTAAAGAAGTGTGCAAAGCAATTCCTGATGCTGTTGCCAATGTTGTGACAGAAATAAGGCTTAGAATTACAGCAACTAGCACTCCTACAAAGTGCTTAGATCTTTGTAACAATTGTCGGAAAAATTCCATAACTAAAGTATTTACAGGATCCTGAGACCATGATCTTTATAAATTAACAGGAAGCCAAATATGAGATCGTTGTTGTAACATCATAACAGAGTGGCCAGCGGTAATTAATACAGAAGTATTGATACAAGTATATAATTTACAATTAAAACAAAATACTCCTGAGTCAAATGTGATATTTCCTATTAAGAAAAGGTATGGCATAGGAGCACAGGTAGTGACATTATATTCTTTAAATATAGTAAATTTATAAGAAGCTGGAGATCTATTAGTTCCTGAAAAAGAGCCGTTTAGAAGGGTTATAGATTTCATAGCGGCAGCATCTTCCAAAGATGAGTTTGCACGTTATAAGGATGTCGAAGTGATGCCAAACGAGGGTCAGCAATTCCACCATCTCCCCAAGCCATCAGTTTGTTATTTTTCAAGGTCTCATTCCACCTTTCTCTCGGCAGGATTCTGTATGTAGAAGACATATTACAAGCAGTACTATTCCATTCAGAGCAATCCTTTAAAAACATCCCATATGGTCCCCACATAACCATGTCCTGGAACACCTTCCCAAATTTTCCACCACATTCTTGCCAAATAAATGGACTATATTGTAAATTTCTATATGTAAAATCTGGACATTCAGGGAACATGGGGTATCTTGGTTCCGTAATGTTATCCCATGTCATATTGATGGACCATGCTGAAAGTCTTTGTAACTTGGCTCTAGAACCATTTTTCCGATTTCCGACTAAAATCCAATGTTGCCAATCCAATTGTATACATGGAGAGGACCCTAAACAAATAGGCTTATTATTATTGCCTTTGTACGTAAAATTAAAAGGAGCCCCGTCATGAATATTTAAATAAGTTAAATTGTTCCATGGTGGAGACAAAATAGCAGGGGAAGTATACAATGTAACATCCACTTCTCCCCACATAACAGGTTCCACCAACGGAGGATTGGGAATATAAGCCCAATAATGTTTATTTTGATTATTATTATGTACCTCAGAGGCAGAGGAAACAGTCAACAATGCACATATAGCCAGAAATAAATTCTCTGGCGTACAAGTCTTCCCAGTACGTTGTAGTACTTTTTGCCCTTCCCCACTCAGCTTTTTAACTTGTCCCCATGTTGGTAATGGGGAAATATTTGGACGTCGGCAACGTCTAGCCCCTAGATGAAGACGGGCCATTGCTGCTACCGGGACGTCAAGCTCCGGTTCTTGATTCCGGGGTTTGGGAAGTGGATACGGAGTTCCCCTTGGCGTAGTCCTGATTGTGACGGGTCTGGATCCAACGCCGTGGGAGCCACTGTCGATGTCCATTTTCTGTGGAGACATAAGCATAGCCCTTCCCTCTATATAGTAAGACACCTGGCTGCCATTCAGCATCCGCTGCAATTTTTATCCAAACTGGTTCATGTACTGTATCTAATGTCTTTTGTTCAAAATGTCTCTCTGCTCTTGTTAATATTTCTCCTTGAGGCAGATTAAGGAAGTTTAAAATAAATAATGCTTGATGTAACAATGCCTTAGGTTGGTTCTGCAAATGTATAAAAAGATGCATGTGTAAATCTGTCCTTTTCCTCCTTTTTAATTATTTTATTTGTAACTTTAAGTTGCATGTACTCTTTTCCACAAGTGCTTGTCCTTGTGGATTGTATTCTATTCCTGTAATATGTTTAATATCATACAGATTACAAAAATCTTTAAACTTTTTACTAATATATGCAGGGCCATTATCAGTTTTGATTATTGCTGGTACTCCCATAACAGCAAACGTTTCGATTAAATGTTGAATGACTTGATTAGGCAGCTTCTCCAGTTTGAGCAGTTGCCCACATAAATTTAGAATATGTGTCTATGACAACATGAACATAGGAATACCGTCCAAATAATGGTACATGAGTTACATCCATTTGCAAAGTTCATTAGGTTGTAGACCTCAAGGATTTACTCCAGATCGTACAATTCTAAGATGTAGAGGTCTACAAATAGGGCAATTTTTAATAATTTGTTTAGCCTGTCGATAAGGAATTTTATATTTAATATGTAAATGTCCAGCATTAGAATGTAACAGATCATGGTCTTCTTGGGGAGTATTGAACGTAACTAATTTATCTACTTGAGTATTGCCATATGCCAATGGTCCTGGCAGATTTGAATGAGATCGAATATGATCAATAAATATACGAGAGTTTCTATGTTGTAAAAGTTTTTGAAATGTAAGAAAAAGATTTTGAAGAACAGGTTTATTAGAATAAGCCACAGCAGTATAGATGTTTTTTACTACTCCCACAGTATAGGCTGATTCAGTTATAATATTGATGTCTTGACTGTTGAAATCATTAAAGAACTTGAATAACTGCAAAGAGTTCATTTTGTTGTACAGATTTGTAATTAGTTAATTGTACCCAATATCGATCTTCTGTCCAATAGGCACTTTTGGTTTTAGAACCATCTGTGAATATAGTAACAACATTGTCTAAAGGATTTTCACTAATAATAGTATTGATAACAAAATTTTGTCGTTTAAAATATCCCACAATTTACGTTTTGGGAAATGATATAAAGTAGCTCCTGTATATTCAGCTAAAGCTATCTGTAAACTTTTCAGTCATTTGTATTAAATATTCCCACTGATCCTTTGCCAATGGAAATAACTATTTGATGAGCATCATAGCCAGTCAAAGTCATGCACCTTTGTCTTCCTTGTTCAATTAACAAAGCAATTTGATCGGCATAAGACATTATATTTTTAGAAAATCTATGTTTGGTATAGATCCATTCCAATGGAAGATCATTTTGTCCTATCATAGCAGTAGGGTATTGAAAAGTATTTAAAATATAAAGAGAAAATGGGAACTTGTAAATCCACCCTTTGTAAAAATGCATCTTTAATACGTTGTTCTACAAAAGCCAACTCTTTGGAGGCTTCCTCGGTTAAAAATCGAGGACTATTTAAAGCTGAATCTCCTTGTAGAGTGGAAAATAAATTATGTAATTGATAAGTTGGAATCCCTAAAGTAGGTCGTAACCAGTTAATGTCTCCAAGAAGCTTTTGAAAGTCATTAAGAGTTTTCAAATTTTTCTCTACGTATAGATAATTTTTGTGAAGTAATTTTTTGCCTACCAACAGTGTAGCCTAAATAATGTACCACATCTTCTTTTTGGATTTTTTCTGGGGCTATTATTAAACCATATGGATGAAAATATGACGGTAACTTGTGTAATAAAGTTTCTAGCTCTTGTTGTTTAGGGCCGGCAAATAAATTATCATCCATATAATGTGAGATATACAAATGAGGCCATTGATGCCTAATAGGTTTAAGTGCAGCATCAACATAAATCTGACATATAGTGGGAGAATTCATCATACCTTGAGGTAATACCTTCCATTGATATCGGAGGTGAGGCCCTCGATGATTAATTCGAGGTAAAGAAAAAGCGAAACACTTTCTATCAATAGGATGTACAGGAATAGTAAAGAAACAGTCTTGTAAATCAACAACTATAACATACCAATTTTGAGGAAGCCATAACAGGAGAAGGGATGCCAGGCTGCAAAGCCCCCATGGGATACATAGAATTATTTTCCTCCCGTAAATCAGTTAACAATCTCGATTTACCAGATTTCTTTTTTATAACAAAGATAGGTGAATTCCAAGGAGATGTTGAAAATTCAAGATGACCTTTTTGTAATTGTTCTTGCACCAATTGGTGAGCAGCATCTAATTTTTTCTTTAGTAAGAGGCCATTGTTCAATCCACAAAGATTCATCAGACTTCCACATAATTTTCAGCGGCTCCATCTAAAAATTATTTTAAAACTGTATATAAGCTCCCCATTGTTCTAATATATCTCTTCCTATAATATTAAGGGGGAATGTCTAAAATATAGGGTTTTAAAACTGCCACCTGACCATCTTCTGAGTGTATAGTCATATGAATTGTGGCTTGTCCAATACTTTGTACGGGAGCTGAACTAACCCCCTTAATTTGGCAAGGTATTATATGATAAAGTATATTATTAGGCCAATCTTGTGTTCTAATAATGGTAATATCAGAACCTGTATCTTTCAAAGAATTAATAGTCTTGATACCTATTTTTATCTTAATAGTTGGTTGTGTTTTAGTTATCTGTGTTGTCCAGAATATACTGTGTTCATTTGTGCTACCAAATCCTCCTGTCTAATATGAGTAGAATCTCCAATAGGCAGATAAGGAAGCAGGATTATTTGTGCAATTTTTTCTCCTGTAGAGAAGTGAATGTCATCTAAAGAAGACATCAAAATTTGAATCTCCCTTCATAGTCAGCATCAATAATACCCAAGTGAACAGTAACACCCTTAGAATTTAGACTAGAACGTCCAGTTAATAAAGCAAAGGTGCCTTTTGGTAAGGGGCCAAAAATGCCTGTAGGTATATGTTTAGGCAATGCTCCACCCTTTAGGTCAAAATCTATTATGGCTGGGAGATCCACGGCGGCACTACATTGGGTTGCTGGTTGTAAGGAAAAGATGGTGGGCTGCCCCCGTTTATTTGTCCAGGGGCCTGGGGTACGGCCCGTCTTGTCGTTTCCCTGAGCTGTAAAAGTGGTTACGTTCTTTGACCTACACTCCCGGGCCCAATGCTTTCCTTTTTGCACTTAGGGCAAATGCCAGGTCCTCTAGTTTCCTTTTCCTTCTTTTGTCTACAATTCCTTTATGACCCATTTGACCACAACCAAAACACTTTACATTTGTCAGTGTTTTATTACTTTGCAACGCATGCCATGTGGAAGCCATTGTTTCAGCAAATAATTGCATCTTACGGGTCTCAGAAGTAATGTATTTACAGACCGTTAAATAGTCATGAATGTCTCCAGTGTCTTTTATTAGCATTATAGCCCTTTTGCAATCTTCATTAGCATTTTCATAAGCCAACAATCGTAACAATTGTTGTCGAGCCGCCTCTCCAACCACTGTCCTTTCAATAGTTAATTTTAAACGGGATAAAAATTCTACATATGGTTCATTAGTTTTTTGATTCACTTTTGTCCAGGAACCATAGTGTTCCCCAGTGGGACGTATCTTGTTCCATGCATCTAAAGCAATGTCTTTTAACTGTTCATGAATTTCTTGAGGAATATATATTTGATGTTGTATATCATCATACATACCAGTTCCAGACAACATAGGGTAACTTATAGCACGAATTACAGGATTTTGACTATTAGTATTTTCTCTGGCCTTTGCAGCACATCCTTCCAAAAACCACATATTCCACTGAAGATACTCGGGTTCTCGCAACAAAGCTCTCCCAACTATTCTCCAATCCTCAGGAGTAAAATTGTTATAATGTGTTGCAAAGGCATTCAACAGTTCCTTAACATAATGAGATTGAGGTCCGTACAAGGTTATTGCCTTTTTTAACCTTCCTATATGATCAATATCAATACCCTCATACCGAGGTGGTTGTGCCATACCTGCTACTGGGTCTGGCCTAATAATAGGGAAGGCGAACAGAGAAGATTCATCCTCATCATCCGAAGATTCAGGATCCATGTCCTGAATGGCTTTTAAAGATGCAACCAAGAATGGATTTGTGGCCGGAGGAGCTGAAGGTTTAGTTTCAGAAAAAGGGCTAGTATCTATTTTATTTTCTAAATTATTCAAACGTTCTAAAACTCCCTCAAACATATCCTTAAAAGGCTCTGAAATAGCACTAGCATTGGCTGCCGTTTTTACTTTCATTTTCTTTTTAGTTGTATCGGCCGAATTTGGACTAAGATTATGAGTTAATTGTTGCGGATCTTTTACAACCTCCTCTCTTCCATTTGTATCCAGAGGCAAATCTGAAATAGAAAGAGCCAATTCTTTTTGTAAATTTCCAATTAAACGTTCCTCCTCCATTGCTTTAAACATAGTAAACAAAAGAGACAAAATTGACCAGAAGCGAATTGGAACTTTTTCTCCTTGTCTCATTGTCTTTTCTACATTATATCTAACCCGTTTCCAGTTATCAGCATCCATAGTGCCTTCCTCAGGAAACCAAGGATTCCATTCCCTGACTACTTGAAGACACATTTCCATATCAGAATGGGAGATATTAATGCCATACATAGCCAAAGAATGCCGCAAAATTTTTAGAAAAGGAGAGGAAGAAGATTGTCCCATCGCCCTGTAATCTGAAGAAGTATACTCACCCTTCCTGACAATCCTGCAGGGTCCCTGTTCTGGCGCCAAGTGTGAACGTCTAGTGTGTTCGGGTCCTGAGTAAGGGTCGCGAAGAAATCAGGACACAGGGGATGCAGAGCAAAGGCAGCAAATGCAACTGCATGCTGATGTTTATTTCTTAGCTTCTTTTATAAACTTCTAGACATAAGGCAAACAATTCTTTTACAACACGTTGTCCACATTGTCCTAATAACATGCTTCAGCAAATATATTAAACTAAAGTCTGATCGTTCTTATTTATTTGCTCAGTAAAGCCAAGAGTTCTTTTATAGAGTTTATCGAATCATCTAAGGCTGCATGTGTTTCTTTACTATGTACTGTTCCCAGGCTAAGCATGCCAAGAGCCTCTCCCTGTTGGCCCAGGTATGCAGAGCTTATGACTTAAGACAAGGGGAAAAGAACATTTTCTCCTCCTAGCATGGGCCTGCACCAGCCGACCTTTGTCTCAGCCACAGCTTTTGCATAACCTTGAGCTTTAGGGGGCTTCAACAGGCATACTAAACCTTAACAAAGATTCACTCTGTATTCTCCTATATGGATACATGTAGTTGGAACTCTAAATCAAACACGGTTTGTGCTAGCTCTTTGAAACTTGGCACAATAATGTAGTTCCAAGTTCTATCGCTTTGGTTTGTGTCCTATTGAAGAAGCCCCAAGAAGAGACTGACGAGAATCACTTTCATTGAAAAGGGTTGCCAAGCTTCCAAAAAACGAAGAGTTTCCTGATATCTCAGCAAACAATTTTTCACCCAATCTTGATGATACTTGCAGGTAGTGATCAGTACAAGAATCCCACTTGGCTCAAAATATTTCGTTCTTCTAGGTTAAACCGTTCCTTTGCAGTAACCGTTTTCATGCTTAGGTTTGACTCTGTTTTCTCCTATATGGATACATGTAGTTGGAACTCTAAATCAAACAAGGTTTGTGCTAGCTCTTTGAAACTTGGCACAGTAATGTAGTTCCAAGTTCTTTCGCTATGGTTTGTGTCCTATTGAAGTAGCCCCAAGCAGAGACTGACAAGAATCACTTTCATTGAAAGGGGTTGCCAAGCTTCCTAAAAACTACGAGTTTCCTGAAATCTCAGGAAACATGTTTTCACCGAATCTTGATTATACTTGCAGTTAGTGATCAGTCCACCGATCCCACTTGGCTCACCAAATTTCGTTCTTCTAGGTTAAACCGTTCCTTTACAATAACCGTTTTTATGTTTAGGTTTCACTCTGTTTTCTCCTATATGGATACATGTAGTTGGAACGCTAAATCAAACACGGTTTGTGCTAGCTCTTTGAAACTTGGCACAATAATGTAGTTCCACGTTCTATCGCTATGGTTTGTGTCCTATTGAAGTATCCCCAAGCAGAGACTGACGAGAATCACTTTCATTAAAAGGGGTTGCCAATCTTCAAAAATGCTACGAGTTTCCTGAAATCTCAGCAAACATTTTTTCACCCAATCTTGGTGATACTTCCATTTAATGATCAGCCCACAAATCCCACTTGGCTCACCAAATTTCGTTCTTCTAGGTTAAACAGATCCTTTGCAGTAACCATTTTCATGGTTAGGTTTCACTCTGTTTTCTCCTATATGGATACATGTAGTTGGAACTCTAAATCAAACAAGGTTTGTGCTAGCTCTTTGAAACTCGGCACAATAATGTAGTTCCAAGTTCTATCGCTATGGTTTGTGTCCGATTGAAGTAGCCCCAAGCAGAGACTGACGAGAATCACTTTCATTGAAAGGGGTTTGCAAGCTTCCAAAAAACTACGAGTTTCCGGAAATCTCAGCAAACATTTTTTCACCCAATCGTGATGATACTTGCAGGAAATGATCAGTACACAAATCCCAATTGGCTCACAAAATTTCGTTCTTCTAGGTTAAACCGTTCCTTTGCAGTAACCGTTTTCATGTTTAGGTTTCACTCTGTTTTCTCCTATATGGTTACATGTAGTTGGAACTCTATATCAAACACGGTTGGTGCTAGCTCTTTGAAACTTGGCACAATAATATAGTTCCGAGTTCTATCCACATGGTGTGTCCTATTGAAGTAGCCCCAAGCAGAGACTGACGAGAATCACTTTCATTGAAAGGGGTTGCCAAGCTTCCAAAAAACTACGAGTTTCCAGAAATCTCAGCAAACATTTTTGAACCCAATCTTGATGATACTTGCAGGTAATGATCAGTACAGCAATCCCACTTGGCTCACCAAATTTCGTTCTTCTAGGTTAAACCGTTCCTTTGCAGTAACCGTTTTCATGTTTAGATTTCACTTTGCTTTCTCCTACATGCATACATGTATTTGGAACTCTAAATAAACCACGGTTTGTGCTACCTCTGTGAAACGTGATAAAATAATGTTGTTCCAATTTCTATCTCTATGGTTTTTGTCCTATTGAAGTAGCCCCATGCAGAGACTGAGGAGAATCAATTTCATTGAAAGGGGTTGCCAAGCTTCCAGAAACTATGAGTTTAAATAAATATCAGCAAACATTTTTCACCCAATCTTGATGATACTTCCATTTAATGATCAGTATACCAATTAAACTTGGCTAACCAAATTTCGTTCTTCTAGGTTAAACCGTTCCTTTGCAGTAACCGTTTTCATGCTTAGGTTTGACTCTGTTTTCTCTTATATGGATACATGTAGTTGGAAATCTAAATCAAACATGGTTTATGCTAGCTCTTTGAAACTTGGAACAATAATGTAGTTCCAAGTCTATCGCTATCGTTTGTGTCCTATTGAAGTAGCCCCAAGCAGAGACTGACAAGAATCACTTTCATTGAAAGGGGTTGCCAAGATTCCAAAAAACTACGAATTTCCTGAAATCTCAGCAAACATTTTTTCACCCAATGTTGATGATACTTGCAGGTAATGATCATTACACCAATACCACATTTCTCACGACATTTTGTTCTTCTAAGTTAAACCGTTCCTTTGCAGTAACCGTTTTCATGTTTAGGTTTCACTCTGTTTTCTCCTATATGGATACATGTAGTTGGAACTCTAAATCAAACACGGTTTGTGCTAGCTCTTTGAAACTTGGCACAATAATGTAGTTCCACGTTCTATCGCAATGGTTTGTGTCCTATTGAAGTAGCCCCAAGCAGAGACTGACGAGAATCACATTCATTGAAAGGGGTTGCAAAGCATCCAAAAAACTACGAGTTTTCTGAAATCTCAGCAAACATTTTTTCACCCAATCTTGATGATACTTGCAGATAATGATCAGTACAGCAATCCCACTTGGCTCACCAAATTTCGTTCTTCTAGGTTAAACCGTTCCTTTGCAGTAACCGTTTTCATGTTTAGGTTTCACTCTGTTTTCTCCTATATGGATACATGTAGTTGGAACTCTAAATCAAACACGGTTTGTGCTAGCTCTTTGAAACGTGGCACAATAATGTAGTTCCAAGTTCTATCGCAATGGTTTGTGTCCTATTGAAGTAGCCCCAAGCAGAGACTGACGAGAATCACTTTCATGGAAAGGGGTTGCCAAGTTTCCAAAAGACTACAATTTCCGGACATCTCAGCAAAATTTTTTTCACCCAATCTTGATGATACTTCCATTTAATGATCAGTACACTAATCCCACTTGGCACACCAAATTTCGTTATTCTAAGTTAAACCGTTCCTTTACAGTAACCCTTTTCATGTTTAGGTTTCACTCTGTTTTCGTCTATGTGGATACATGTAGTTGGAATGCTAAATCAAACATGGTTTGTGCTAGCTCTTTGAAACTTGGAACAATAATGTACTTCCAAGTTCTATCCCTATGGTTTGTGTCCTATTCAAGTAGCCTCCAGCAGAGACTGAAGAGAATCACTCTCATTGAAAGGGGTTGCCAAGCATCCAAAAAACTACGAGTTTCCTGAAATCTCAGCAAACATTTTTTCACCCAATCTTGATGACACTTGCAGGTGATGATCAGTACACCAATCTCACTACGCTCACCAAATTTCATTCTTCTAGGTTAAACCGTTCCTTTGCAGTAACCGTTTTCATGTTTAGGTTTCACTCTGTTTTCTCCTATATGGATACATGTATTTGGAACTTTAAATCAAACACGGTTTGTGCTAGGTCTTTGAAACTTGGCACAATAATGTAGTTCCATGTTCTATCGCTATGGTTTGTGTCCTATTGAAGTAGCCCCAAGCAGAGATGACGAGAATTACTTTCATTGAATGGGGTTGCCAAGCATCCAAAAAACTACGAGTTTCCTGAAATCTCAGCAAACATTTTTTCAACCAATCTTGATGATACTTGCACGTAATGATCAGTACAGCAATCCCACCTGGCTCACCAAGTTTCGTTCTTCTAGGTTAAACCGTTCCTTTGCAGTAACCGTTTTCATGTTTAGGTTTCACTCTGTTTTCTCCTATATGGATACATGTAGTTGGAACTCTAAATCAAACACGGTTTGTGCTAGCTCTTTGAAACTTGGCACAATAATGTAGTTCCAAGTTCTATCACTATGGTTTCTGTCCTATTGACGTAGCCCCAAGCAGAGACTGACGAGAATCACTTTCATTGAAAGGGGTTGCCAAGCTTCCAAAAAACTATGAGTTTCCTAAAATCTCAGCAAACTTTTTTTCTCGCAATATTGATGACACTTGCAGGTAATGATCACTACACCAATCCCACTTGGCTCACTAAATTTCGTTCTTCTAGGTTAAACCGTTCTTTGCAGTAACCGTTTTCATGTTTAAGTATCACTCTGTTTTCTCCTATATGGATACATGTATTTGGAACTCTAAATCAAACACGGTTTGTGCTAGCTCTTTTAAACTTGGCACAATAATATAGTTCCACGTTCTATCGCTATGGTTTGTGTCCTATTGAAGTAGCCCCAAGCAGAGACTGACGAGAATCACTTTCATTGAAAGGGGTTGCCAAGGTTCCAAAAAACTACGAGTTTCCTGAAATCTCAGCAAACATTTTTTTCACTCAATCTTGATGGTACTTCCATTTAATGATCAGTACACGAATTCCACTTGGCTCACCAAATTTCATTCTTCTAGGTTAAACTGTTCCTTTGCAGTAACCGTTTTCATGTTTAGGTTTCACTCTGTTTTCGCCTATATGGATATATGTAGTTGGAACTCTAAGTCAAACACGGTTTGTGCTAGCTCTTTGAAACTTGGCACAATAATGTAGTTCCAAGTTCTATCGCTATGGTTTGTGTCCTATTGAAGTAGCCCCAAGCAGAGACTGACGAGAATCACTTTCATTGAAAGAGGATGCCAAGCTTCCAAAAAACTACGAGTTTCCGGAAATCTCAGCAAACATTTTTTCACCCAATGTTGATGACACTTACAGGTAATGATCAGTACACCAATCCCACTTGGCTCACTAAATTTCGTTCTTCTAGGTTAAACAGTTCCTTTGCAGTAACCGTTTTCATGTTTAGGTTTCACTCTGTTTTCTCCTATATGGATACATGTAGTTGAAACTCTAAATCAAACAGGGTTTGTGCTAGCTCTTTGAAACTTGGCACAATAATTTAGTTCCGAGTTCTATTTCTATGTTTTGTGTCCTATTGATGTAGCCCCAAGCAGAGACTGATGAGAATCACGTTCATTGAAAGTGGTTGCTAAGCTTCAAAAAACTATGAGTTTCCTGAAATCTCAGCAAACATTTTTTCACCCAATGTTGATGACACTTACAGGTAATGATCAGTACACCAATCCCACTTGGCTCAGTAAATTTTGTTCTTCTAGGTTAAACCATTCCTTTGCAGTAACTTTTTTCATGTTTAGGTTTCACTCTGTTTTCTCCTATATGGATACATATAGTTGGAACTGTAAATCAAACACGGTTTGTGATTGCTCTTTGAAACGTGGCACAATAATATAGTTCCAAGTTCTATCGCTATCGTTTGTGTCCTATTGAAGTAGCCCCAAGCAGAGACTGACGAGAATCACTTTCATTGAAATGGGTTGCCAAGCTTCCAAAAAACTACGAGTTTCCGGAAATCTCAGCAAACATTTTTTTCACCCATTCTTGATGGTACTTCCATTTAATGATCAGCCCACCAATCCCACTTGGATCACCAAATTTCGCACTTCTAGATTAAACCGTTCCTTTGCAGTAACCGTTTTCATGTTTAGGTTTCACTCTGTTTTCTCCTATAGGGATACATGTTGTTGGAACTCTAAATCAAACACGGTTTCTGCTAGCTCTTTGAAACTTGGCACAATAATGTAGTTCCAAGTTCTATCGCTATGGTTTGTGTCGTATTGAAGTAGCCACAAGCAGAGACTGACGAGAATCACTTTCATTGAAAGGGGTTGCCAAGCTTCCAAAAAACTACGAGTTTCCTGAAATCTCAGCAAATATATTTTCACCCAATATTGATGACACTTGCAGGTAATGATCAGTACACCAATCCCACTTGGCTCACTAAATTTCGTTCTTCTAGGTTAAGCCGTTCCTTTGCAGTAACCGTTTTCATGTTTAGGTTTCACTCTGTTTTCTCCTATATGGATACATGTAGTTGGAACTCTAAATCAAACACAGTTTGTGCTAGCTGTTTGAAACTTGGCACAATAATGTAGTTCCAAGTTCTATCGCTATATTTTGTGTCCTATTGAAGTAGCTCCAAGCAGAGATTGACGAGAATCACTTTCATTGGAAGGGGTTGCAAAGCTTTAAAAAATCTGCGAGTTTCCTGAAATCTCAGCAAACATTTTTTCACCCAATCTTTATGATACTTCCATTTAATGATCAGTACGACAATTCCACTTGGCTCACCAAATTTCGTTCTTCTAGGTTAAACCGTTCCTTTGCAGTAACCGTTTTCATGTTTAGGTTTAACTCTGTTTTCTCCTATATGGATACATGTAGTTGGAACACAAAATCAAACACGGTTTGTGCTAGCTATTTGAAACTTGGCACAATAATGTAGTTCCAAGTTTTATCGCTATGGTTTGTGTCCTATTGAAGTAGCCCCAAGCAGAGACTGACGAGAATCACTTTCATTGAAAGGGGTCGCAAAGCATCCAAAAAACAAGGAGTTTCCGGAAATCTCAGCAAACATTTTTTCACCCAATATTGATGACACTTGCAGGTAATGATCACTACACCAATCCCACTTGGCTCACTAAATTTCGTTCTTCTAGGTTAAACTGTTCCTTTGCAGTAACCGTTTTCATGTTTAGGTTTATCTCTCTTTTCTCCTATATGGATACATGTAGTTGGAACTCTAAATCAAACACGGTTCGTGCTAGCTCTTTGAAACTTGGCACAATAATGTAGTTCCATGTTCTATCGCGATGGTTTGTGTCCTATTGAAGTAGCCCCAAGCAGAGACTGACGAGAATCACTTTCATTGAAAGGGGTTGCCAAGCTTCCAAAAAACGACGAGTTTCCTGAAATGTCAGCAAACATTTTTTCACCCAATCTTGATGATACTTGCTGGTAATGATCCGTACACAAATCCCACGTGGCTCACCAAATTTCGTTCTTCTAGGTTAAACCGTTCCTTTGCAGTAACCGTTTCCATGTTTAGGTTTCACTCTGTTTTCTCCTATATTTATACATGTAGTTGGAAATCTAAATCAAACAAGGTTTGTGCTAGCTCTCTGAAACTTGGCACAATAATGTAGTTCCAAGATCTATCGCTATGGTTTGTGTCCTTTTGAAGTAGCCCCAGGCAGAGACTGACGAGAATCACTTTCTTTGAAAGGGGTTGTCAAGCTTCCAAAAAACTACGAGTTTCTTGAAATCTCAGCAAATATTTTTTCACCCAATATTGATGACACTTGCAGGTAATGATCAGTGCAGCAATCCCACTGGGCTCACCAAATTTCGTTCTTCTAGGTTAAACCGTTCCTTTGCAGTAACCGTTTTCATGTTTTGGTTTCACTCTGTTTTCTCCTATATGGATACAGGTAGTGGGAACTCTAAATCAAACAGGGTTTGTGCTAGCTCTTTGAAACTTGGCACAATAATGTACTTCCAAGTTCTATCACTATGGTTTGTGTCCTATTGAAGTAGCCCCAAGCACAGACTGATGAGAATCACTTTTATTGAAAGGACTTGACAACCTTCCAAAAAACTACGAGTTTCCTGAAATCTCAGAAAACATTTTTTCATCCAATCTTGATGATACTTGCAGGTAATGATCAGTGCAGCAATCCCACTTGGCTCACCAAATTTCGTTCTTCTAGGTTAAACCGTTCCTTTACATTAACCGTTTCCATGATTAGTTTTCACTCTGTTTTCTCCTATATGGATACATGTAGTTGGAACTCTAAATCAAACACGGTTTGTGCTAGCTCATTGAAACTTGGCACAATACTGTAGTTCCAAGTTCTATCGCTATGATTTGGGTCCTATTGAAGTAGCCCCAAGAAGAGACTGACGAGAATCACTTTCATTGAAAGGGGTTGCCAAACTTCCAAAAAACTACGAGTTTCCTGAAATCTCAGCAAACATTTTTTCACCCAATATTGATGACACTTGCAGGTAATGATCAGTACACCCTTCCCACTTGGCTCACCAAATTTCGTTCTTCTAGGTTAAACCGTTCCTTTGCAGTAACCGGTCTCATTTTTAGGTTTCACTCTGTTTTCTCCTATTTGAATAAATGTAGTTGGAACTCTAAATCAAACACGTTTTGTGCTAGCTCTTTGAAACTTGGCACAATAATGTAGTTCCGAGTTCTATCGCTTTCCTTTGTGTCCTATTGAAGTAGCCCCAAGCAGAGACTGACGAGAATCACTTTCATTGAAAGGGGTCGCAAAGCTCCAAAAAACTAGGAGTTTCCGGAAATCTCAGCAAACAGTTTTTCACCCAATATTGATGACACTTGCAGGTAATGATCCGTACACAAATCCCACTTGGCTCACCAAATTTCGTTCTTCTACGTTAAACCGTTCCTTTACATTAACCGTTTCCATGATTAGTTTTCACTCTGTTTTCTCCTATATGGATACATGTAGTTGGAACTCTAAATCAAACACGGTTTATGCTAGCTCTTTGAAACTTGGCACAATAATGTAGTTCCAAGTTCTATCGCTATGGTTTGTGTCGTATTGAAGTAGCCCCAAGCAGAGACTGACGAGAATCCCTTTCATTGAAAGGGTTTGCCAAACTTCAAAAAAACTACGAGTTTCCTGAAATCTCAGCAAACATTTTTTCACCCAAACTTGATAATACTTTCAGGTAATGATCAGTACACCTGTCCCACATGGCTCACCAAATTTCGTTCTTCTAGGTTAAACCGTTCCTTTTCAGTAACCGTTTTCATGTGTAGGTTTCACTCTGTATTCTCCTATGTGGATACATGTACTTGGAACTCTAAATCAAACATGGTTTGTGCTAGCTCTTTGGAACTTGGCAAAATAATGTAGTTCCACGTTCTATCGCTATGGATTGTGTGCTATTGAAGTAGCCCCAAGCAGAGAGTGACGAGAATCACTTTCATTGAAAGGGGTTGAGAAGCTTCCAAAAAACTACGAGTTTCCTGAAATCTCAGCAAACATTTTTTCACCCAGTCTTTATGAAACTTCCATTTAATGATCAGCCAACCAATCCCACTGGGCTCACCAAATTTCGTTATTCTAGGTTAATCCGTTCCTTTGCAGTAACCGTTTTCATGTTTAGGTTTCACTCTGTTTTCTCCTATATGGATACATGTAGTTGGAACTCTAAATCAAACACGGTTTGTGCTAGCTCTTTGAAACTTGGCATAATAATGTAGTTCCACGTTCTATCGCTATGCTTTGTGTCCTATTCAAGTAGTCCCTAGCAGAGACTGACGACAATCACTTTCATTGAAAGGGGTTGTCGAGCTTCCAAAAAACAACGAGTTTCCTGAAATCTCAGCAAACATTTTTTCACCCAATCTTGATGATACTTGCAGGTAATGATCACTACACCATTCCCACTTGACTCACCAAATTTCGTTCCTCTAGGTTAAACCGTTCCTTTGCAGTAACTGTTTTCATGTTTAGGTTTCAGTCTTTTTTCTCCAATATGGATACATGTAGCTGGAAATCTATATCAAACACGGTTTGTGCTAGCTCTTTGAAACTTGGCACAATTTTGTAGTTCCAAGTTCTATCGCTATGGTTTGTGTCCTATTGAAGTAGCCCCAAGCAGAGACTGACGAGAATCACTTTCATTGAAAGGGGTTGCCAAGCTTCCCCAAAACTACGAGTTTCCTGAAATCTCAGAAAACCTTATTTCACCCAATCTTGATGATACTTGCAGGTAATGATCAGTACACCAATCCCACTTGGCTCACCAAATTTCGTTCTTCTAGGTTAAACCGTTACTTTGCAGTAACCGTTTTTATGTTTAGATTTAACTCTGCTTTATCCTACATGGATACATGTATTTGGATCTCTAAATCAAACATGGTTTGTGCTACCTCTTTGAAACTTGGCACAATTTTGTAGTTCCAAGTTCTATCGCTATGGTTTGTGTCGTATTGAAGTAGCCACAAGCAGAGACTGACGAGAATCACTTTCATTGAAAGGGGTTGCCAAGCTTCCAAAAAACTACGAGTTTCCTGATATCTCAGGAAACATTTTTTCACCCAATATTGATGACACTTGCAGGTAATGATCAGTACACCAATCCCACTTGGCTCACTAAATTTCGTTCTTCTAGGTTAAGCCGTTCCTTTGCAGTAACCGTTTTCATGTTTAGGTTTCACTCTGTTTTCTCCTATATGGATACATGTAGTTGGAACTCTAAATCAAACACAGTTTGTGCTAGCTGTTTGAAACTTGGCACAATAATGTAGTTCCAAGTTCTATCGCTATATTTTGTGTCCTATTGAAGTAGCTCCAAGCAGAGATTGACGAGAATCACTTTCATTGGAAGGGGTTGCAAAGCTTTAAAAAATCTGCGAGTTTCCTGAAATCTCAGCAAACATTTTTTCACCCAATCTTTATGATACTTCCATTTAATGATCAGTACGACAATTCCACTGGCTCACCAAATTTCGTTCTTCTAGGTTAAACCGTTCCTTTGCAGTAACCGTTTTCATGTTTAGGTTTAACTCTGTTTTCTCCTATATGGATACATGTAGTTGGAACACAAAATCAAACACGGTTTGTGCTAGCTATTTGAAACTTGGCACAATATTGTAGTTCCAAGTTTTATCGCTATGGTTTGTGTCCTATTGAAGTAGCCCCAAGCAGAGACTGACGAGAATCACTTTCATTGAAAGGGGTCGCAAAGCATCCAAAAAACAAGGAGTTTCCGGAAATCTCAGCAAACATTTTTTCACCCAATATTGATGACACTTGCAGGTAATGATCACTACACCAATCCCACTTGGCTCACTAAATTTCGTTCTTCTAGGTTAAACTGTTCCTT
Organism: Urocitellus parryii; assembly: GCF_045843805.1. NCBI lineage: Eukaryota > Metazoa > Chordata > Mammalia > Rodentia > Sciuridae > Urocitellus > Urocitellus parryii. The sequence goes on from NW_027553582.1 coordinate 26,843, forward strand.
TGCAGTAACCGTTTTCATGTTTAGGTTTAACTCTCTTTTCTCCTATATGGATACATGTAGTTGGAACTCTAAATCAAACACGGTTCGTGCTAGCTCTTTGAAACTTGGCACAATAATGTAGTTCCATGTTCTATCGCGATGGTTTGTGTCCTATTGAAGTAGCCCCAAGCAGAGACTGACGAGAATCACTTTCATTGAAAGGGGTTGCCAAGTTTCCAAAAAACGACGAGTTTCCTGAAATGTCAGCAAACATTTTTTCACCCAATCTTGATGATACTTGCTGGTAATGATCCGTACACAAATCCCACGTGGCTCACCAAATTTCGTTCTTCTAGGTTAAACCGTTCCTTTGCAGTAACCGTTTCCATGTTTAGGTTTCACTCTGTTTTCTCCTATATTTATACATGTAGTTGGAAATCTAAATCAAACAAGGTTTGTGCTAGCTCTCTGAAACTTGGCACAATAATGTAGTTCCAAGATCTATCGCTATGGTTTGTGTCCTTTTGAAGTAGCCCCAGGCAGAGACTGACGAGAATCACTTTCTTTGAAAGGGGTTGTCAAGCTTCCAAAAAACTACGAGTTTCTTGAAATCTCAGCAAATATTTTTTCACCCAATATTGATGACACTTGCAGGTAATGATCAGTGCAGCAATCCCACTGGGCTCACCAAATTTCGTTCTTCTAGGTTAAACCGTTCCTTTGCAGTAACCGTTTTCATGTTTTGGTTTCACTCTGTTTTCTCCTATATGGATACAGGTAGTGGGAACTCTAAATCAAACAGGGTTTGTGCTAGCTCTTTGAAACTTGGCACAATAATGTACTTCCAAGTTCTATCACTATGGTTTGTGTCCTATTGAAGTAGCCCCAAGCACAGACTGATGAGAATCACTTTCATTGAAAGGACTTGACAACCTTCCAAAAAACTACGAGTTTCCTGAAATCTCAGAAAACATTTTTTCATCCAATCTTGATGATACTTGCAGGTAATGATCAGTGCAGCAATCCCACTTGGCTCACCAAATTTCGTTCTTCTAGGTTAAACCGTTCCTTTACATTAACCGTTTCCATGATTAGTTTTCACTCTGTTTTCTCCTATATGGATACATGTAGTTGGAACTCTAAATCAAACACGGTTTGTGCTAGCTCATTGAAACTTGGCACAATACTGTAGTTCCAAGTTCTATCGCTATGATTTGGGTCCTATTGAAGTAGCCCCAAGAAGAGACTGACGAGAATCACTTTCATTGAAAGGGGTTGCCAAACTTCCAAAAAACTACGAGTTTCCTGAAATCTCAGCAAACATTTTTTCACCCAATATTGATGACACTTGCAGGTAATGATCAGTACACCCTTCCCACTTGGCTCACCAAATTTCGTTCTTCTAGGTTAAACCGTTCCTTTGCAGTAACCGGTCTCATTTTTAGGTTTCACTCTGTTTTCTCCTATTTGAATAAATGTAGTTGGAACTCTAAATCAAACACGTTTTGTGCTAGCTCTTTGAAACTTGGCACAATAATGTAGTTCCGAGTTCTATCGCTTTCCTTTGTGTCCTATTGAAGTAGCCCCAAGCAGAGACTGACGAGAATCACTTTCATTGAAAGGGGTCGCAAAGCTCCAAAAAACTAGGAGTTTCCGGAAATCTCAGCAAACAGTTTTTCACCCAATATTGATGACACTTGCAGGTAATGATCCGTACACAAATCCCACTTGGCTCACCAAATTTCGTTCTTCTACGTTAAACCGTTCCTTTACATTAACCGTTTCCATGATTAGTTTTCACTCTGTTTTCTCCTATATGGATACATGTAGTTGGAACTCTAAATCAAACACGGTTTATGCTAGCTCTTTGAAACTTGGCACAATAATGTAGTTCCAAGTTCTATCGCTATGGTTTGTGTCGTATTGAAGTAGCCCCAAGAAGAGACTGACGAGAATCACTTTCATTGAAAGGGGTTGCCAAACTTCAAAAAAACTACGAGTTTCCTGAAATCTCAGCAAACATTTTTTCACCCAATCTTGATAATACTTTCAGGTAATGATCAGTACACCTGTCCCACATGGCTCACCAAATTTCGTTCTTCTAGGGTTAAACCGTTCCTTTTCAGTAACCTTTTTCATGTGTAGGTTTCACTCTGTATTCTCCTATGTGGATACATGTACTTGGAACTCTAAATCAAACATGGTTTGTGCTAGCTCTTTGGAACTTGGCAAAATAATGTAGTTCCACGTTCTATCGCTATGGTTTGTGTGCTATTGAAGTAGCCCCAAGCAGAGAGTGACGAGAATCACTTTCATTGAAAGGGGTTGAGAAGCTTCCAAAAAACTATGAGTTTCCTGAAATCTCAGCAAACATTTTTTCACCCAGTCTTTATGAAACTTCCATTTAATGATCAGCCAACCAATCCCACTGGGCTCACCAAATTTCGTTATTCTAGGTTTAATCCGTTCCTTTGCAGTAACCGTTTTCATGTTTAGGTTTCACTCTGTTTTCTCCTATATGGATACATGTAGTTGGAACTCTAAATCAAACACGGTTTGTGCTAGCTCTTTGAAACTTGGCATAATAATGTAGTTCCACGTTCTATCGCTATGCTTTGTGTCCTATTCAAGTAGTCCCTAGCAGAGACTGACGACAATCACTTTCATTGAAAGGGGTTGTCGAGCTTCCAAAAAAACAACGAGTTTCCTGAAATCTCAGCAAACATTTTTTCACCCAATCTTGATGATACTTGCAGGTAATGATCACTACACCATTCCCACTTGACTCACCAAATTTCGTTCCTCTAGGTTAAACCGTTCCTTTGCAGTAACTGTTTTCATGTTTAGGTTTCAGTCTTTTTTCTCCAATATGGATACATGTAGCTGGAAATCTATATCAAACACGGTTTGTGCTAGCTCTTTGAAACTTGGCACAATTTTGTAGTTCCAAGTTCTATCGCTATGGTTTGTGTCCTATTGAAGTAGCCCCAAGCAGAGACTGACGAGAATCACTTTCATTGAAAGGGGTTGCCAAGCTTCCCCAAAACTACGAGTTTCCTGAAATCTCAGAAAAACTTATTTCACCCAATCTTGATGATACTTGCAGGTAATGATCAGTACACCAATCCCACTTGGCTCACCAAATTTCGTTCTTCTAGGTTAAACCGTTACTTTGCAGTAACCGTTTTTATGTTTAGATTTAACTCTGCTTTATCCTACATGGATACATGTAGTTGGATCTCTAAATCAAACATGGTTTGTGCTACCTCTTTGAAACTTGGCACAATTTTGTAGTTCCAAGTTCTATCGCTATGTTTTGTGTCCTATTGAAGAAGCCCCAAGCAGAGAATGACGAGAATCACTTTCATTGAAAGGGGTTGCCAAGCTTCCAAAAAACTACGAGTTTCCTGATATCTCAGGAAACATTTTTTCACCCAATATTGATGACACTTGCAGGTAATGATCAGTACACCAATCCCACTTGGCTTACCAAATGTCGTTCTTGTAGGTTTAACCGTTCCTTTGCAGTAACCGTTTTCATGTTTAGATTTAACTCTGTTTCATCCTACATGGATACATGTAGTTGGATCTCTAAATCAAACACGGTTTGTGCTAGCTCTTTGAAACTTGGCACAATAATATAGTTCCAAGTTCTATCGGTATGGTTTGTGTCCTACTGAAGTACAACCAACCAGAGACTGAAGACAATCACTTTCACTGAAAGGGGTTGCCAAGCTTCCAAAAAACCACGAGTTTCCATAAATCTCAGCAACATTTTTTCACCCAATCTTGATGATACTTTCAGGTAATGATCAGTACACCAATCCCACATGGCTCACCAAATTTCATTCTTCTAGGTTAAACCGTTCCTTTGCAGTAACCGTTTTCATGTGTAGGTTTCACTCTGTATTCTCCTATGTGGATACATGTACTTGGAACTCTAAATCAAACATGGTTTGTGCTAGCTCTTTGAAACATGGCACAAGAATGTAGTTCCAATTTCTATCGCTATGGTTTGTGTCCTATTGAAGTAGCCCCAAGCAGAGACTGACGATAATCACTTTTATTGAAAGGGGTGGCCAATCATCCAAAAAACTACGAGTTTCCGGAAATTCTGCACACATTTTTTCACAGAATATTGATGACACTTGCAGGTAATGATCAGTACACCAATCCCACTTGGCTCACTAAATTTCGTTCTTCTATGTTAAACCGTTCCTTTGAAGTAACCGTTTTCATGTTTAGGTTTCATTCTCTTTTCTCCTATATGGATACATGTAGTTGGAACTCTAACTCAAACACGGTTTGTGCTAGCTCTTTGAAACTTGGCACAATAATGTAGATTTCTATCGCAATGGTATGTGTCCTATTGAAGTTCCCCCAAGCAGAGACTGACGAGGATCACTTTCATTGAAAGGGGTTGCCAAGCTTCCAAAAAACTACGAGTTTCCAGAAATCTCAGCAAACATTTTTTTCACCCAAACTTGATGATACTTGCAGGAAATGATCAGTACATGAATCCAACATGGCTCGCCAAATTTCGTTCTTCTCGGTTAAACCGTTCCTTTGCAGTAACCGTTTTCATGTTTAGGTTTCACTCTGTTTTCTCCTATATGGATACATGTAGTTGGAACTCTAAATAAAACACGGTTTGTGCTAGCTCTTTGAAACTTGGCACAAAAATGTAGTTCCAAGTTCTATCGCTATGGTTTCTGTCCTATTGAAGTAGCCCCAAGCATAGACTGACGAGAATCACTTAATTTTAAATGGGTTGCCAAGCTTACAAAAAACTACGAGTTTCCTGCAAACTCAGCAAATATTTTTTCACCCAATCTTGATGATACTTGCAGGTAATGATCAGTACAGCAATCCCACTTGGCTCATTAATTTCGTTCTTCTAGGTTGAACTGTTGGTTTGCAGTAACCGTTTTTACGTTTAGGTTTCACTCTGTTTTCTCCTATATGGATACATGTAGTTGGAACTCGAAATCAAACACGGTTTGTGATAGCTCTTTGAAACTTGGCACAATAATATAGTTGTACGTTCTATCTCTATAGTTTGTGTCCTATTGAAGTAGGCCCAAGCAGAGACTGAGGAGAATCACTTTCATTGAAAGGGGTTGCCAAGCTTGCAAAAAACAACGAGTTTCCTGAAATCTCAGCAAACATTTTTTCACCCAATCTTGATGATACTTGCATTTAATGATCAGTACACCAATCCCACTTGACTCACCAAATTTAAATCTTCTAGCTTAAACCGTTCCTTTGCAGAAACCGTTTACGTGTTTAGGTTTCACTCTGTTTTCTCCTATATGGATACATGTAGTTGGAACTCTAAATCAAACACGGTTTGTGCTAGCTATTTTGAAACTTGGCACAATAATGTAGTTCCAAGTTCTATCGCTATGGTTTGTGTCCTATTGAAGTAGCCCCAAGGAGAGACTGACGAGAATCACTTTCATTGAAAGGGGTTGCCAAGCTTCCAAAAAACTAGGAGTTTCCAGAAATCTCAGCAAACATTTTTTCACCCAATCTTGATAATACTTTCAGGTAATGATCACTACACCAGTCCCACATGGCTCACGAAATTTCGTTCTTCTAGGTTAAACCGTTCCTTTGCAGTAACCGTTTTCATGTGTAGGTTTCACTCCGTATTCTCCTATGTGGATACATGTACTTGGAACTCTAAATCAAACATGGTTGGTGCTAGCTTTTTGGAACTTGGCAAAATAATGTAGTTCCACGTTCTATCGCTATGCTTTGTGTCCTATTGAAGTAGCCCCAAGCAGAGACTGACGTGAATCACTTTCATTGAAAAAGGGTGGCGAAGCTTCCAAAAAATCTACGAGTTTCCTGAAATCTCAGCAAACATTTTTGTCCCAATCTTCATGATACTTGCAGGTAGTGATCAGCACACGAATCCCACTTGGCTCACCAAATATCGTTCTCCTAGGTTAAACCGTTACTTTGCAGTAACCGTTTTCATGTTTAGGTTTCACTCTGTTTTCTCCTATATGGATACATGTAGTTGGAACTCTAAATCAAACACGGTTTGTGCTAGCTCTTTGAAACTTGGCAAAATAATGTAGTTCCATGTTCTATCGCTATGCTTTGTGTCTTATTGAAGTAGCCCCAAGCAGAGAGTGACGAGAATCACTTTCATTGAAAGGGGTTGAGAAGCTTCCAAAAAACTAAGAGTTTCCTGAAATCTCAGCAAACATTTTGGAACCCAATCTTGATGAAACTTCCATTTAATGATCATCCATCCAATCCCACTGGGCTCACCAAATTTCGTTCTTCTAGGTTAAACCGTTCCTTTGCAGTAACCGTTTTCATGTTTAGGTTTCACTCTGTTTTCTCCTATATGGATACATGTAGTTGGAACTCTAAATCAAACACGGTTTGTGCTAGCTCTTTGAAACTTGGCACAATTTTGTAGTTCCAAGTTCTATCGCTATGGTTTGTGTCCTATTGAAGTAGCCCCAAGCAGAGACTGACGAGTATCACTTTCATTGAAAGGGGTTGCCAAGCTTCCCCAAAACTACGAGTTTCCTGAAATCTCAGAAATATTATTTCACCCAATCTTGATGATACTTGCAGGTAATGATCAGTACACCAATTCCACTTGGCTCACCAAATTTCGTTCTTCTAGGTTTAACCGTTACTTTGCAGTAACCTTTTTTATGTTTAGATTTAACTCTGTTTTATCCTACATGGATACATGTAGTTGGATCTCTAAATCAAACATGGTTTGTGCTAGCTCTTTGAAACTTGGCACAATAATATAATTCCAAGTTCTATCTATATGGTTTGTGTCCTATTGAAGAAGCCCCAAGCAGAGACTGACGAGAATCACTTTTATTGAAAGGGGTGGCCAATCATCCAAAAAACTACGAGTTTCCGGAAATTCTGCACACATTTTTTCACCCAATATTGATGACACTTGCAGGTAATGATCAGTACACCAATCCCACTTGGCTCACTAAATTTGGTTCTTCTAGGTTAAACCGTTCCTTTGAAGTAACCGTTTTCATGTTTAGGTTTCACTCTCTTTTCTCCTATATGGATACATGTATTTGGAACTCTAACTCAAACACGGTTTGTGCTAGCTCTTTGAAACTTGGCACAATAATGTAGAGTTCTATCGCTATGGTATGTGTCCTATTGAAGTAGCCCCAAGCAGAGACTGACGAGGATCACTTTCATTGAAAGGGGTTGCCAAGCTTCCAAAAAACTACGAGTTTCCAGAAATCTCAGCAAACATTTTTTTCACCCAAACTTGATGATACTTGCAGGAAATGATCAGTACATGAATCCAACATGGCTCGCCAAATTTCGTTCTTCTAGGTTAAACCGTTCCTTTGCAGTTACCGTTTTAATGTTTAGGTTTCACTCTGTTTTCTCCTATATGGATACATGTAGTTGGAAAATTTAATCAAAAACAGTTTGTGCTAGCTCTTTGACACTTGGCACAATAATGTAATTCCAAGTTCTATCGCTATGGTTTGTGTCCTATTGAAGTAGCCCCAAGCAGAGACTGACGAGGATCACTTTCATTGAAAGGGGTTGCCAAGCTTCCAAAAATCTACGAGTTCCCTGAAATATCAGGAAACATTTTTTCACCCAATCTTGATGATACTTGCAGGTAGTTCTCAGCACACGAATCCCACTTGGCTCACCAAATTTCGTTCTCCTAGGTTAAACCGTTCCTTTGCAGTAACCGTTTTCATGTTTAGGTTTCACTCTGTTTTCTCCTATATGGATACATGTAGTTGGAACTCTAAATCAAACACGGTTTTTGCTAGCTCTTTGAAACTTGGCAAAATAATGTAGTTCCACGTTCTATCGCTATGCTTTGTGTCTTATTGAAGTAGCCCCAAGCAGAGAGTGACGAGAATCACTTTCATTGAAAGGGGTTGAGAAGCTTCCAAAAAACTACGAGTTTCCTGAAATCTCAGCAAAAATTTTGGAACCCAATCTTGATGAAACTTCCATTTAATGATCAGCCAACCAATCCCACTTGGCTCACCAAATTTCGTTCTTCTAGGTTAAACCGTTCCTTTGCAGTAACCTTTTTCATGTTTAGGTTTCACTCTGTTTTCTCCTATATGGATACATGTAGTTGGAACTCTAAATCAAACACGGTTTGTGCTAGCTCTTTGAAACTTGGCACAATAATGTAGTTCCACGTTCTATCGCTATGCTTTGTGTCCTATTCAAGTAGCCCCTAGCAGAGACTGACGACAATCACTTTCATTGAAAGGGGTTGCCGAGCTTCCAAAAAACAACGAGTTTCCTGAAATCTCAGCAAATATTTTTTCACCCAATCTTGATGATACTTGCAGGTAATGATCACTACACCATTCCCACATGACTCACCAAATTTCGTTCCTCTAGGTTAAACCGTTCCTTTGCAGTAACTGTTTTCATGTTTAGGTTTCACTCTGTTTTCTCCAATATGGATACATGTAGCTGGAAATCTAAATCAAACACGGTTTGTGCTAGCTCTTTGAAAGTTGGCAAAATTTTGTAGTTCCAAGTTCTATTGCTATGTTTTGTGTCCTATTGAAGAAGCCCCAAGCAGAGAATGACGAGAATCACTTTCATTGAAAGGGGTTGCCAAGCTTCCAAAAAACTACGAGTTTCCTGAAATCTCAGGAAACATTTTCTCACCCAATCTTGATGATACTTGCAGGTAATGATCAGTACACCAATCCCACATGGCTCACCAAATTTCGTTCTTCTAGGTTAAACCTTTCCTTTGCAGTAACCGTTTTCATGTTTAGGTTTCACTCTGCTTTCTCCTATATGGATACATGTAGTTGGAACTCTAAATCAAACACGGTTTGTGGTAGCTCTTTGAAACTTAGCACAATAATGTAGTTCCATGTTCTATCGATATGGTTTGTGTCCTGTTGAAGTAGCACCAAGCAGAGACTGAGGAGGATCACTTTCATTGAAAGGGGTTGCCAAGGTTCCAAAAATCTACGAGTTTCCTAAATCTAGGCAAACATTTTTTCACCCAATCTTGATGATACTTGCAGGTAATGATCCCTGCACGAATCCAACTTGGCTCACCAATTTCGTTCTTCTAGGTTAAAACCGTTCCTTTG
>NW_027553583.1:0-35907 GCF_045843805.1 Urocitellus parryii
GGTAGTGATCAGTACACGAATCCCACTTGGCTCACCAAATTTCGTTCTTCTAGGTTAAACCGTTCCTTTGCAGTAACCGTTTTCAGGTTTAGGTTTCACTCTGTTTTCTCCTATATGGATACATGTAGTGGAACTCTAAAACAAACACGGTTTGTGCTAGCTCTTTGAAACTTGGCACAATAATGTAGTTCCAAGTTCTATCACTATGGTTTGTGTCCTTTTGAAGTAGCCCCTAGCAGAAACTGAAGAGAATCACTTTAATTGAAAGGAGTTGCCAAGCTTACAAAAAAACTACGAGTTTCCTGAAATCTTAGTAAATATTTTTTCACCCAATCTTGATGATACTTCCATTTAATGATCAGTACACCAATCCCACTTAGCTCACTAAATTTCGGTCTTCTACGTTAAACTATTCCTTTGTAGTAACCGTTTTCTTGTTTAGGTTTCACTCTGCTTTCTCCTATATGGATACATGTAGTTGGAACTCTAAATCAAACACGGTTTGTTCCAGCTCCTTGAAACTTGGCACAATAATGTAGTTCCAAGTTGTATCGCTCTGGTTTGTGTACTATTGATGTAGCCCCAAGAAGAGACTGACGAGAATCACTTTCATTGAAAGGGGTTGAAAAGCTTCCAAAAAAGTACGAGTTTCCTGAAATCTCAGCAAACATTTTTTCACCCAATCTTGATGATACTTGCAGGTAATGATCAGTACACCAATCCCACTTGGCTCACTAAATTTTGTTCTTCTAGGTTAAACCGTTCCTTTACAGTAACCGTTTTCATGTTTAGGTTTCACTCTGTTTTCTCCTATATGGATACATGTATTTGGAAATCTAAATCAAACACAGTTTGTGCTAGCTCTTTGAAACTTGGCACAATAATGTAGTTCCAAGTCTATCACTATGGTTTGTGTCCTATTGAAGTAGCCCCAAGCAGAGACTGACGAGAATCACGTCCATTGAAAGGGGTTGCCAAGCTTCCAAAAAACTACGAGTTTCCTGAAATCTCAGCAAACATTTTTTCACCCAATCTTGATGATACTTCCATTTAATGATCAGTACACCAATCCCACTTGGCTCAACAAATTTCGTTCTTCCAGGTTAAACCGTTCCTTTGCAGTAACCGTCTTCATGTTTAGGTTTCACTCTGTTTTCTCCTATATGGATACATGTAGTTGGAACTCTAAATCAAACATGGTTTGTGCTAGCTCTTTGAAACTTGGCACAATAATGTAGTTCAAAGTTCTATCGCTATGGTTTGTGTCCTATTGAAGTAGCCCCAAGCAGAGACGGACGAGAATCACGTTCATTGAAAGGGGTTTCCAAGCTTCCAAATAACTACGAGTTTCCTGAAATCTCAGCAAACATTTTTTTCAACCAATCTTGATGATACTTCCATTTAATGACCAGCCCTCCAATCCCACTTGGCTCACTAAATTTCGTTCTTCTAGGTTAAACCGTTCCTTTGCAGCAACCGTTTTCATGTTTAGGTTTCACTCTGTTTTCTCCTATATGGATACATGTAGTTGCAACTCTAAATCAAACATGGTTTGTGCTAGCTCTTTGAAACTTGGCACAATAATGTAGTTGCAAGTTCTATCACTATGGTTTGTGTCCTATTGAAGTAGCCCCAAACAGAGACTGACGAGAATCACTTTCATTGAAAGGGGTTGCCAAGCTTCCAAAAAACTACGAGTTTCCTGAAATCTCAGCAAACATTTTTGCACCCAATCTTTATGATACTTCCATTTAATGATCAGTACACGAATCCCACTTGGCTCACCAAATTTCGTTCTTGTAGGTTATACCGTTCCTGTGTAGTAACCGTTTTCATGTTTAGGTATAACTCTTTTTCTCCTATATGGATACATATAGTTGGAACTCTAATTCAAACACGGTTTTTAATTGCTCTTTGAAACTTATCATAATAATGTAGTTCCAAGTTCTATCGCTATGGTTTGTGTCCTATTGAAGTAGCCCCAAGCAGAGACCAACGAGAATCACATTGATTTAAAGGGGTTGCCAAGCTTCCAAAAACTACGAGTTTCCTGAAATCTCAGCAAACATTTTTTCACCCAATCTTGATGATACTTCCATTTAATGATCAGTACACCAATCCCACTTGGCTCAACAAATTTCGTTCTTCTAGGTTAAACCGTTCCTGTGCAGTAAACGTTTTCATGTTTAGGTTTTACTCTGTTTTCTCCTATATGGATACATGTATTTTTAACTCTAAATCAAACACGGTTTGTGCTAGCTCTTTGAAACTTGGCACCATAATGTAGTTCCAAGTTCTATCGCTATGGTTTGTGTCCTATTGAAGTAGCCCCAAGCAGAGACGGACGAGAATCACGTTCATTGAAAGGGGTTTCCAAGCTTCCAAAAAAACTACGAGTTTCCTGAAATCTCAGAAAACATTTTTCAACCAATCTTGATGATACTTCCATTTAATGACCAGCCCTCCAATCACACTTGGCTCACTAAATTTCGTTCTTCTAGGTTAAACCGTTCCTTTGCAGCAACTGTTTTCATGTTTAGGTTTCACTCTGTTTTCTCCTATATGGATACATGTAGTTGGAACTCTAAATCAAACATGGTTTGTGCTAGCTCTTTGAAACTTGGCACAATAATGTAGTTGCAAGTTCTATCACTATGGTTTGTGTCCTATTGAAGTCGCCCCAAGCCAGAGACTGAGGAGAATCACTTTCATTGAAAGGATTTGCCATGCTTCCAAAAAACTACGGGTTTCCTAAAATCTCAGCAAATATTTTTTCACCCAATCTTGATGATACTTCCATTTAATGATCAGTACACCAATTCCACTTGGATCCCAAATTTCGTTCTTCTATGTTAAACCGTTCCTTTGAGTAACCGTTTTCATGTTTCGCTTTCACTCTTCTTTCTCCTATATGGATACATGTAGTTAGAACTCTAAATCAAAAACAGTTTGTGCTAGCTCTTTGAAACTTGGCACAATAATGTACTTCCAAGTTCTATCGCTATGGTTTGTGTCCTATTGAAGTAGCTCCAAGCAGAGACTGACGAGAATCACTTTCATTTCAAGTGGTTGAAAAGCTTCCAAAAAACTACGAGTTTCAGGAAATCTCAAAAACATTTTTTCACCCAATCTTGATGATACTTCCATTTAATGATCAGTACACCAATTCCAATTGGATGCCCAAATTTCGTTCTTCTAGGTTAAACCGTTCCTTTGCAGTAACCGTTTTCATGTTTAGGTTTCACTCTGTTTTCTCCTATATGAATACATGTAGTTAGAACTCTAAATCAAAAACAGTTTGTGCTAGCTCTTTGAAACTTGGCACAATAATGTAGTTCCAAGATGTATCGCTATGCTTTGTGCCCTATTGAAGTAGCCCCAAGCAGAGACTGACGAGAATCACTTTCATTGAAAGGGGTTGCCAAGCTTCCAAAAAACTATGAGTTTCCTGAAATCTCAGGAAACATTTTTTAACCCAATCTTGATGATACTTCCATTTAATGATCAGCCCACGAATTCCACTTGGCTCACCAAATTTCGTTCTTCTAGGTTAATCCGTTCCTTTGCAGTAACCGTTTTCATGTTTAGGTTTCACTCTGTTTTCTCCTATATGGATGCATGTATTTGGAAGTGTAAATCAAACACGGTTTGTGCTAGCTCTTTGATACTTGGCAAAATTTTGTACTTCCAAGTTCTATCGCGATGGTTTGTGTCCTATTGAAGTAGCACCAAGCAGAGACTGACGAGAATCAATTTCATTGAAAGGGGTTGCCAAACTTCCAAAAAACTACGAGTTTCCGGAAATCTCAGCAAACATTTTTTCACCCAATCTTGATGATACTTCCATTTAATGATCAGTACACCAATCTCACTTGGCTCACCAAATTTCGTTCTTCTAGGTTAAACCGTTCCTTTGCAGTAACCGTTTTCATGTTTAGGTTTCACTCTGTTTTCTCCTATATGGATACATGTAGTTGGAACTCTAAATCAAACACGGTTTGTGCTAGCTCTTTGAAACTTGGCAAAATAATGTAGTTCCAATTTCTATCACTATGGTTTGTGTCCTATTGAAGTAACACAAGCAGAGACTGAAGAGAATCACTTTCATTGGAAGGCATTACCAAGCTTCCAAAAAAACTACGAGTTTAATGAAATCTCAGCAAACATTTTTTCACCCAATCTTGATGATACTTCCATTTAATGATCAGCCCTCCAATCCCACTTGGCTCCCCAAATTTCGTTCTTCTAGGTTAAACCTTTCCTTTGCAGTAACCGTTTTCATGTTTAGGTTTCACTCTGTTTTCTCTTATATGGATACATGTAGTTGGAACTCTAATTCAAACACGGTTTGTGCTAGCTCTTTGAAACTTGGCACAGTAATGTAGTTCCAAGTTCTCTCACTATGGTTTGTTTACTATTGAATTAGCCCCAAACAGATACTGACGAGAATCACTTTCATTGAAAAGGGTTGAAAAGCTTCCAAAAAACTACGGGTTTCCTGAAACCTCAGCAAACATTTTTTCACCCAATCTTGATGATACTTCCATTTAATGATCACTACACCAATCCCACATGGCTCACTAAATTTCGTTCTTCTAGGTTAAACCGTTCCTTTGCAGTAACCGTTTTCATGTTTAGATTTCACTCTGTTTTCTCCTATATAGATACATGTAGTTGGAACTCTAAATCAAACACGGTTTGTGCTAGCTCTTTGAAACTTGGCACAATAATGAAGTTCCAAGTTCAATCGCTATGGTTTCTGTCCTATTGAAGTAGCCCCAAGCAGAGAGTGACGAGAATCACTTTCATTGAAAGGGGTTGCCCAGCTTCCAAAAAACTACGAGTTTCCTGAAATCTCAGCAAATATTTTTTACCCAATCTTGATGACACTTGCAGGTAATGATCAGTACACCAATACCACTTGGATAACCAAATTTCGTTCTTCTAGCTTAAACCGTTCCTTTGCAGTAACCGTTTTCATGTTTATGTTTCACTCTGTTTTCTCCTATATGGATACATGTAGTTGGAACTCTAAATCAAACACGGTTTGTGCTAGCTCTTTGAAACTTGGCACAATAATGTATTTCCAAGTTCTATCAATACGGTTTGTGTCCTATTGAAGTAGCCCCAAGCAGAGACTGACGAGAATCACTTTCATTGAAAGGGTTTGCCAAGCTTCCAAAAAACTACGAGTTTCCTGAAAACTCAGCAAACATTTTTTCACCCAATCTTGATGATACTTATATTTAATGAGCAGTACACGAATCCCACTTGGCTCACCAAATTTCGTTCTTCTATGTTAAACCGTTCCTTTTCAGAAACCGTTTTCATGTTTAGGTTTCACTCTGTTTTCTCCTATATGGACACATGTAGTTGGAACTCTAAATCAAACACGGTTTATGCTAGCTCTTTGAAACTTGTCACAATAATGAAGTTCAATGTTCAATCGATATGGTTTGTGTCCTATTGAAGTAGCCCTAAGCAGAGACTGACGAGAATCACTTTCATTGAAAGGGGTTCCCAAGCTTCCAAAAAACTACGAGTTTCCGGAAATCTCACCAAACATTTTTTCACCCAATCTTGATGATACTTGCAGGTAGTGATCAGTCCACGAATCCCACTTGGCTCACCAAATTTCGTTCTTCTAGGTTAAACCGTTCCTTTGCAGTAACCGTTTTCATGTTTAGGTTTCACTCTGTTTTCTCCTATATGGATACATGTAGTTGGAACGCTAAATCAAACACGGTTTGTGCTAGCTCTTTGAAACTTGGCACAATAATGAATTTCCAAGTTCTATCGCTATGGTTTGTGTCCTATTGAAGTAGCCCCAAGCAGAGACTGACGAGAATCACTTTCATTGAAAGGGGTTGCCCAGCTTCCAAAAAACTACGAGTTTCCTGAAATCTCAGCAAACATTTTTTCACCCAATCTTGATGATACTTCCATTTAATGATCAGTACACCAATTCCACTTGGCTCACCAACCTTCGTTCTTCAATGTTAAACCGTTCCTTTGCAGTAACCGTTTTCATGTTTACGTTTCACTCTTTTTTCTCCTATATGGATACATGCAGTTGGAACTATAAATCAAACACAGTTTGTGCTAGCTCTTTGAAACTTCGCACAATAATGTAGTTCCAAGTTCTATTGCTATGGTTTGTGTCCTATTGAAGTAGCCCAAAGCAGAGACTGACGAGAATCACTTTCATTGAAAGGGGTTGCCAAGCTTCCAAAAAAACTACGAGTTTCCTGAAATCTCAGCAAACATTTTTTCACCCAATCTTGATGATACTTCCAGGAAATGATCAGGACACCAATCCGACTTGGCTCACCAAATTTCGTTCTTTTAGGTTAAACCGTTCCTTTGCAGTAACCGTTTTCATGTTTAGGTTTCACTCTGTTTTCTCCTATATAGATACATGTAGTTGGAACTCTAAATCAAACACGGTTTATGCTAGCTCTTTCAAACTTGGCAAAATAATGTATTTCCAAGTTCTTCCGCTATGGTTTGTGTCCTATTGAAGTAGCCCCAAGCAGAGACTGACGAGAATCACTTACATTGAAAGGGGTTGCTAAGCTTCCAAAAAACTGCGAGTTTCCTGAAAACTCAGCAAACATTTTTTCACCCAATCTTGATGATACTTGCAGGAAATGATGAGTCCACGAATCCCACTTGGCTCAACAAATTTCGTTCTTCTAGGTTAAACCGTTCCTTTGCAGTAACCGTTTTCATGTTTAGGTTTCACTCTGTTTTCTCCTATATGGATACATGTAGTTGGAACTCTAAATCAAACACGGTTTGTGCTAGCTCTTTGAAACTTGGCACAATAATGTAGTTCCAAGTTCTATCGCTATGGTTTGTGTCCTATTGAAGTAGCCCCAAGCAGAGGCTGACGAGAGTAACTTTAATTGAAAGGGATTGAAAAGCTTATAAAAAAATACGAGTTTCCTAAAATCTCAGCAAACATTTTTTCACCCAATCTTGATGATACTCCTTTTAATGATCACTACACGCATCCCACTTGGCTCACCAAATTTCGTTCTTCTAGGTTAAACCGTTCCTTTTCAGTAACCGTTTTCATGTTTAGGTTTCACTCTGTTTTCTCCTATATGGACACATGTAGTTGGAACTCTAAATCAAACACAGTTTGTGCTTGCTCTTTGAAACTTGGCACAATAATGAAGTTCAAAGTTCAATCGCTATGGTTTGTGTCCTATTGAAGTAGCCCCACGCAGAGACTGACGAGAATCACGTTCATTGAAAGGGTTTGGAAAGTACCAAAAAACTACGAGTTTCCTGAAATCTCAGCAAACATTTTTTCACCCAATCTTGATGATACTTGCAGGTAGTGATCAGTACACGAATCCAACTTGGCTCACCAAATTTCGTTCTTCCAGGTTAAACCGTTCCTTTTCAGTAACCGTTTTCATGTTTAGGTTTCACTCTGTTTTCTCCTATATGGACACATGTAGTTGGAACTCTAAATCAAACACAGTTTGTGCTAGCTCTTTGAAACTTGGCACAATAATGAAGTTCAAAGTTCAATCGCTATGGTTTGTGTCCTATTGAAGTAGCCCCACGCAGAGACTGACGAGAATCACTTTCATTGAAAGGGTTTGGAAAGTACCAAAAAACTACGAGTTTCCTGAAATCTCAGCAAACATTTTTTCACCCAATCTTGATGATACTTGCAGGTAGTGATCAGTACACGAATCCCACTTGGCTCACCAAATTTCGTTCTTCTAGGTTAAACCGTTCCTTTGCAGTAACCGTTTTCATGTTTAGGTTTCACTCTGTTTTCTCTTATATGGATACATGTAGTTGGAACTCTAAATCAAACACGGTTTGTGCTAGCTCTTTGAAACTTGGCACAATAATGTAGTTCCAAGTTCAATCGCTATGGTTTCTGTCCTATTGAAGTAGGCTCAAGCAGAGACTGACGAGAATCACTTTCATTGAAAGGGGTTGCTAAGCTTCAAAAAAACTGCGAGTTTCCTGAAATCTCAGCAAACATTTTTTCACCCAATCTTGATGAAACTTGCAGGGAGTGATCAGTCCACGGATCTCACTTGGCTCACAAAATTTCGTTCTTCTAGGTTAAACCGTTCCTTTGCAGTAACCGTTTTCATGTTTAGGTTTCACTCTGTTTTCTCCTATATGGATACATGTAGTTGGAACTCTAAATCAAACACGGTTTGTGCTAGCTCTTTGAAACTTGGCACAATAATGAAGTTCCAAGTTCTATCCCTTTGGTTTGTGTCCTATTGAAGTAGCCCCAAGCAGAGACTGACGAGAATCACCTTAATTGAAAGGGGTTGGAAAGCTTCCAAAAAACTACGAGTTTCCTGAAATCTAAGCAAACATTTTTTCACCCAATCTTGATGATACTTGCAGGAAATGAACAGTACACGAATCTCACTTGGCTCACCAAATTTCGTTCTTCTAGGTTAAACCGTTCCTTTGCAGTAACCGTTTTCATGTTTAGGTTTCACTCTGTTTTCTCCTATAAGGATACATGTAGTTGGAACTCTAAATCAAACACGGTTTGTGCTAGCTCTTTGAAACGTGGCACAATAATGTAGTTCCAAGTTCAATCGCTATGGTTTCTGTCCTATTGAAGTAGCCCCAAGCAGAGACTGACGAGAATCACGTTCATTGAAAGGGGTTGCTAAGCTTCCAAAAAACTGCGAGTTTCCTGAAATCTCAGCAAACATTTTTCACCCAATCTTGATGATACTTCCATTTAATGATCAGCACTCCAATCCAACTTGGCTCAAGAAATTTCGTTCTTCTAGGTTAAACCCTTCCTTTGCAGTAACCGTTTTCATGTTTAGGTTTCACTCTGTTTTTCTCCTATATGGATACATGTAGTTGGAACTCTAAATCAAACACGGTTTGTGCTAGCTCTTTCAAACTTGGCACAATAATGTAGTTCCAAGTTCTATCGCTATGGTTTGTGTCCTATTGAAGTAGCCCCAAGCAGAGACTTACGAGAATCACTTTCATTGAAAGGGTTTGCCATGCTTCCAAAAAACTACGAGTTTCCTGAAATCTCAGCAAACATCTTTTCACCCAATTTGATGATACTTCCATTTAATGATCAGTACACCAATTCCACTTGGATCCCCAAATTTCGTTCTTCTAGGTTAAACCTTTCCTTTGCAGTAACCGTTTTCATGTTTAGGTTTCACTCTGTTTTCTCCTATATGGATACATGTATTTGGAACTCCAAATCAAACAAGGTTTATGCTAGCTCTTTGAAACTTGGCACAATAATGTAGTTCCAAGTTCTATCGGTATGGTTTGTGTCCTATTGAAGTAGCCCCAAGCAGAGACTGACGAGAATCACTTTCATTGAAAGGGGTTGCTAAGCTTTCAAAAACTGGGAGTTTCCTGAAATCTCAGCAAACATTTTTTCACCCAATCTTGGTGATACTTGCAACTAGTGACCAGAACACGAATCCCACTTGGCTCTCCAAATTTCGTTCTTCCAGGTTAAACCGTTCCTTTGCAGTAACCGTTTTCATGTTTAGGTTTTACTCTGCTTTCTCCTCTATGGATACATGTAGTTGGAACTCTAAATCAAACACGGTTTGTGCTAGCTCTTTGAAAATTGGCAAAATAATATAATTCCAAGTTCTATCGCTTTGGTTTGTGTCCTATTGAAGTAGCTTCAAGCAGAAACTGACGAGAATCACTTTCATTGAAAGGTGTTGAAAAGCTTCCAAAAAACTACAGTTTCCTGAAATCTCATCAAACATTTTTTCACCCAATCTTGATGATACTTCCATTTAATGATCACTACACCAATCCCACGTGGCTCACTAAATTTCGTTCTTCTAGGTTAAACCATTCCTTTGCAGTAACCTTTTTCATGTTTAGGTTTCACTCTGTTTTCTCCTATATGGATACATGTAGTTGGAACTCTAAATCAAACACGGTTTGTGCTAGCTCTTTTAAACTTGCTACAATAATGTAGTTCCAAGTTCTATCGCTGTGGTTTGTGTCCTATTGAATTAGCCGCAAGCAGAGACAGATGAGAGTCACTTTCATTGAAAGGGGTTGCTAAGCTTCAAAAAAACTGCGAGTTTCCTGAAATCCCAGCAAACATTTTTTCACCCAATCTTGATGATACCTGCACGTAGTGATCAGTACCCGGATCCCACTTGGCTCACCAAATTTCGTTCTTCTAGGTTAAACCGTTCCTTTTCAGTAACCATATTCAGGTCTAGGTTTCACTCTGTTTTGTCCTATATGGATACATGTAGTTGGAACTCTAAATCAAACACGGTTTGTGCTAGCTCTTTGAAACTTGGCACAATTGTGTAGGTCCAAGTTCTATTGCTATGTTTTGTGTCCTATTGAAGTAGCCCCAAGCAGACATTGACGAGAATCACTTTCATTGAAAGGGGTTGCCAAGCTTCCAAAAACTACGAGTTTCCTGAAATCTCAGCAAACATTTTTTCACCCAATCTTGATGATACTTCCATTTAATGATCACTACACAAATCCCACGTGGCTCACTAAATTTCGTTCTTCTAGGTTAAACTATTCCTTTGCAGTAACCGTTTTCATGTTTAGGTTTCACTCTGTTTTCTCCTATATGGATACATGTAGTTGGAACGCTAAATCAAACACGGTTTGTGCTAGCTCTTTGAAACTTGGCACAATAATGTAGTTCCAAGTTCTATCGCTATGGTTTGTGTCCTATTGATGTAGCTCCAAGCAGAGACTGACGAGAATCACTTATATTGAAAGGGGTTGAAAAGCTTCCAAAAAACTACGAGTTTCCTGAAATCTCAGCAAACATTTTTTCACCCAATCTTGATGATACTTCCATTTAATGATCAGCCCTCCAATCCCACTTGGCTCCCCAAATTTCGTTCTTCTAGGTTAAACCTTTCCTTTGCAGTAACCGTTTTCATGTTTAAGTTTCACTCTGTTTTCTCTTATATGGATACATGTAGTTGGAACTCTAATTCAAACACGGTTTGTGCTAGCTCTTTGAAACTTGGCACAGTAATGTAGTTCCAAGTTCTCTCACTATGGTTTGTTTACTATTGAATTAGCCCCAAGCAGATACTGACGAGAATCACTTCATTGAAAGGGGTTGAAAAGCTTCCAAAAAACTACGGGTTTCCTGAAACCTCAGCAAACATTTTTTCACCCAATCTTGATGATACTTCCATTTAATGATCACTACACCAATCCCACATGGCTCACTAAATTTCGTTCTTCTAGGTTAAACCGTTCCTTTGCAGTAACCGTTTTCATGTTTAGATTTCACTCTGTTTTCTCCTATATAGATACGTGTAGTTGGAACTCTAAATCAAACACGGTGTGTGCTAGCTCTTTGAAACTTGGCACAATAATGAAGTTCCAAGTTCAATCGCTATGGTTTCTGTCCTATTAAAGTAGCCCCAAGCAGAGACTGACGAGAATCACTTTCATTGAAAGGGGTTGCCCAGCTTCCAAAAAACTACGAGTTTCCTGAAATCTCAGCAAATATTTTTTACCCAATCTTGATGACACTTGCAGGTAATGATCAGTACACCAATACCACTTGGATAACCAAATTTCGTTCTTCTAGCTTAAACCGTTCCTTTGCAGTAACCGTTTTCATGTTTATGTTTCACTCTGTTTTCTCCTATATGGATACATGTAGTTGGAACTCTAAATCAAACAGGGTTTGTGCTAGCTCTTTGAAACTTGGCACAATAATGTATTTCCAAGTTCTATCAATACGGTTTGTGTCCTATTGAAGTAGCCCCAAGCAGAGACTGACGAGAATCACTTTCATTGAAAGGGTTTGCCAAGCTTCCAAAAAACTACGAGTTTCCTGAAAACTCAGCAAACATTTTTTCACCCAATCTTGATGATACTTATATTTAATGAGCAGTACACGAATCCCACTTGGCTCACCAAATTTCGTTCTTCTGGTTAAACCGTTCCTTTTCAGAAACCGTTTTCATGTTTAGGTTTCACTCTGTTTTCTCCTATATGGACACATGTAGTTGGAACTCTAAATCAAACACGGTTTATGCTAGCTCTTTGAAACTTGTCACAATAATGAAGTTCAATGTTCAATCGATATGGTTTGTGTCCTATTGAAGTAGACCTAAGCAGAGACTGACGAGAATCACTTTCATTGAAAGGGGTTGCCAAGCTTCCAAAAAACTACGAGTTTCCGGAAATCTCACCAAACATTTTTTCACCCAATCTTGATGATACTTATATTTAATGAGCAGTACACGAATCCCACTTGGCTCACCAAATTTCGTTCTTCTGGTTAAACCGTTCCTTTTCAGAAACCGTTTTCATGTTTAGGTTTCACTCTGTTTTCTCCTATATGGACACATGTAGTTGGAACTCTAAATCAAACATGGTTTGTGCAAGCTCTTTGAAACTTGGCACAATAATGAATTTCCAAGTTCTATCGCTGTGGTTTGTGTCCTATTGAAGTAGCCCCAAGCAGAGACTGACGAGAATCACTTTCATTGAAAGGGGTTGCCCAGCTTCCAAAAAACTACGAGTTTCCTGAAATCTCAGCAAACATTTTTTCACCCAATCTTGATGATACTTCCATTTAATGATCAGTACACCAATTCCACTTGGCTCACCAACCTTCGTTCTTCAATGTTAAACCGTTCCTTTGCAGTAACCGTTTTCATGTTTACGTTTCACTCTTTTTTCTCCTATATGGATACATGCAGTTGGAACTATAAATCAAACACAGTTTGTGCTAGCTCTTTGAAACTTCGCACAATAATGTAGTTCCAAGTTCTATTGCTATGGTTTGTGTCCTATTGAAGTAGCCCCAAGCAGAGACTGACGAGAATCACTTTCATTGAAAGGGGTTGCCAAGCTTCCAAAAAAACTACGAGTTTCCTGAAATCTCAGCAAACATTTTTTCACCCAATCTTGATGATACTTCCAGGAAATGATCAGGACACCAATCCGACTTGGCTCACCAAATTTCGTTCTTTTAGGTTAAACCGTTCCTTTGCAGTAACCGTTTTCATGTTTAGGTTTCACTCTGTTTTCTCCTATATAGATACATGTAGTTGGAACTCTAAATCAAACACGGTTTGTGCTAGCTATTTCAAACTTGGCAAAATAATGTATTTCCAAGTTCTTCCGCTATGGTTTGTGTCCTATTGAAGTAGCCCCAAGCAGAGACTGACGAGAATCACTTACATTGAAAGGGGTTGCTAAGCTTCCAAAAAACTGCGAGTTTCCTGAAAACTCAGCAAACATTTTTTCACCCAATCTTGATGATACTTGCAGGAAATGATGAGTCCACGAATCCCACTTGGCTCAACAAATTTCGTTCTTCTAGGTTAAACCGTTCCTTTGCAGTAACCGTTTTCATGTTTAGGTTTCACTCTATTTTCTCCTATATAGATACATGTAGTTGGAACTCTAAATCAAACATGGTTTGTGCTAGCTCTTTGAAACTTGGCACAATAATGAAGTTCCAAGGTCTATCGCTATGGTTTGTGTCCTATTGTAGTAGCACCAAGCAGAGACTGACGAGAATCAATTTCATTGAAAGGGGTTGCCAAGCTTCCAAAAAACTGCGAGTTTCCTGAAATCTCAGGAAACATTTTTTCACCCAATCTTGATGACACTTCCATTAAATGATCAGCCCACCAATCCCATTGGCTCACCAAATTTCGTTCTTCTAGGTTAAACCGTTCCTTTGCAGTAACCGTTTTCATGTTTAGGTTTCACTCTGTTTTCTCCTATATGGATACATGTAGTTGGAACTCTAAATCAAACACGGTTTGTGCTAGCTCTTTGAAACTTGGCACAATAATGTAGTTCCAAGTTCTATCGCTATGGTTTGTGTCCTATTGAAGTAGCCCCAAGCAGAGACTGACGAGAGTAACTTTAATTGAAAGGGATTGAAAAGCTTATAAAAAAATACGAGTTTCCTAAAATCTCAGCAAACATTTTTTCACCCAATCTTGATAATACTTCCTTTTAATGATCACTACACGCATCCCACTTGGCTCACCAAATTTCGTTCTTCCTAGGTTAAACCGTTCCTTTTCAGTAACCGTTTTCATGTTTAGGTTTCACTCTGTTTTCTCCTATATGGACACATGTAGTTGGAACTCTAAATAAAACACAGTTTGTGCTTGCTCTTTGAAACTTGGCACAAAAATGAAGTTCAAAGTTCAATCGCTATGGTTTGTGTCCTATTGAAGTAGCCCAACGCAGAGACTGACGAGAATCACTTTCATTGAAAGGGTTTGGAAAGTACCAAAAAAACTACGAGTTTCCGGAAATCTCACCAAACATTTTTTCACCCAATCTTGATGATACTTCCTTTTAATGATCAGTACACGCATCCCACTTGGCTCACCAAATTTCGTTCTTCTAGGTTAAACCGTTCCTTTGCAGTAACCGTTCATGTTTAGGTTTCACTCTATTTTCTCCTATATGGATACATGTAGTTGGAACTCTAAATCAAACATGGTTTGTGCAAGCTCTTTGAAACTTGGCAGAATAATGAAGTTCCAAGTTCTATCGCTAAGGTTTGTGTCCTATTGTAGTAGCACCAAGCAGAGACTGAGGAGAATCAATTTCATTGAAAGCGGTTTCCAAGCTTCCAAAAAACTGCGAGTTTCCTGAAATCTCAGGAAACTTTTTTTCACCCAATCTTGATGATACTTCCATTTAATGATCAGCCCACCAATCCCACTTGGCTCACCAAATTTCGTTCTTCTAGGTTAAACCGTTCCTTTGCAGGAACCGTTTTCATGTTTAGGTTTCACTCTGTTTTCTCCTATATGGATACATGTATTTGGAACTCTAAATCAAACACGGTTTGTGCTACCTCTTTGAAACTTGGCACAATAATGTAGTTCCAAGTTCTATCAATATGGTTTGTGTCCTATTGAAGTAGCCCCAAGCAGAGACTGACGAGAGTCACTTTCATTGAAAGGGGTTGAAAAGCTTATAAAAAAATACGAGTTTCCTAAAATCTCAGCAAACATTTTTTCACCCAATCTTGATGATACTTCCTTTTAATGATCACTACACGCATCCCACTTGGCTCACCAAATTTCGTTCTTCTAGCTTAAACCGTTCCTTTGCAGTAACCGTTTTCATGTTTAGGTTTCACTCTGTTTTCTCCTATATGGATACATGTAGTTGGAACTCTAAATCAAACACGGTTTGTGCTAGCTCTTTGAAACGTGGCACAATAATGAAGTTCCAAGTTCTATCGCTATGGTTTGTGTCCTATTGAAGTAGCCCCAAGCAGAGACTGACGAGAATCACTTTCATTGAAAGGGGTTGCCAAGCTACCAAAAAACTACGAGTTTCCTGAAATCTCAGCAAACATTTTTTCAGCCAATCTTGATGATACTTGCAGGAAATGAACAGTACACGAATCCCACTTGGCTCACCAAATTTCGTTCTTCTAGGTTAAACCGTTCCTTTGCAGTAACCGTTTTCATGTTTAGGTTTCACTCTGTTTTCTCCTATATAGATACATGTAGTTGGAACTCTAAATCAAACACGGTTTGCACTAGCTCTTTGAAACTTGGCACAATAATGAAGTTCCATGTTCTATCGCTACGGTTTGTGTCTTATTGAAGTAGCCCCAAGCAGAGACTGACGAGAATCCCTTTCATTGAAAGGGGTTGCCAAGCTTCCAAAAAACTACGAGTTTCCGGAAATCTCACCAAACATTTTTTCACCCAATCTTGATGATACTTCCTTTTAATGATCAGTACACGCATTCCACTTGGCTCACCAAATTTCGTTCTTCTAGGTTAAACCGTTCCTTTGCAGTAACCGTTTTCATGTTTAGGTTTCAAAATATTTTCTCCTATATGGATACATGTAGTTGGAACTCTAAATCAAACATGGTTTGTTCTAGCTCTTTGAAACTTGGCACAATAATGAAGTTCCAAGTTCTATCGCTATGGTTTGTGTCCTATTGTAGTAGCACCAAGCAGAGACTGAGGAGAATCAATTTCATTGAAAGCGGTTTCCAAGCTTCCAAAAAACTGCGAGTTTCCTGAAATCTCAGGAAACTTTTTTTCACCCAATCTTGATGATACTTCCATTTAATGATCAGCCCACCAATCCCACTTGGCTCACCAAATTTCGTTCTTCTAGGTTAAACCGTTCCTTTGCAGTAACCGTTTTCATGTTTAGGTTTCACTCTGTTTTCTCCTATATGGATACATGTATTTGGAACTCTAAATCAAACACCGTTTGTGCTAGCTCTTTGAAACTTGGCACAATAATGTAGTTCCAAGTTCTATCAATATGGTTTGTGTCCTATTGAAGTAGCCCCAAGCAGAGACTGACGAGAGTCACTTTCATTGAAAGGGGTTGAAAAGCTTATAAAAAAATACGAGTTTCCTAAAATCTCAGCAAACATTTTTTCACCCAATCTTGATGATAATTCCATTTCATGATCAGTACACCAATTCCACGTGGCTCACCAAACTTCATTCTTCTAGGTTAAACCGTTCCTTTTCAGTAACCGTTTTCATGTTTAGGTTTCACTCTGTTTTCTCCTATATGGATACATGTAGTTGGAACTCTAAATCAAACACGGTTTGTGCTAGCTCTTTGAAACTTGGCACAATAATGAAGTTCCAAGTTCTATCGCTTTGGTTTGTGTCCTATTGAAGTAGCCCCAAGCAGAGACTGACGAGAATCACCTTAATTGAAAGGGGTTGCCAAGCTTCCAAAAAACTACGAGTTTCCTGCAATCTCAGCAAACATTTTTTCACCCAATCTTGATGATACTTGCAGGAAATGAACAGTACACGAATCCCACTTGGCTCACCAAATTTCGTTCTTCTAGGTTTAACCGTTCCTTTGCAGTAACCGTTTTCATGTTTAGGTTTCACTCTGTTTTCTCCTATTAGGATACATGTAGTTGGAACTCTAAATCAAACACGGTTTGTGCTAGCTCTTTGAAAGTTGGCACAATAATGTAGTTCCAAGTTCAATCGCTATGGTTTCTGTCCTATTGAAGTAGCCCCAAGCAGAGACTGACGGGAATCACTTTCATTGAAAGGGGTTGCTAAGCTTCCAAAAAACTGCGAGTTTCCTGAAATCTCAGCAAACATTTTTTCACCCAATCTTGAAGATACTTGCAGGGAGTGATCAGTTCACGAATCCCACTTGGCTCACCAAATTTCGTTCTTCTAGGTTAAACCGTTCCTTTGCAGTAACCGTTTTCATGTTTAGGTTTCACTCTGTTTTCTCCTGCATGGATACATGTAGTTGGAACTCTAAATCAAACACGGTTTGTGCTAGCTCTTTGAAACTTGGCACAATAATGTAGTTCCAAGTTCTATCGCTATGGATTGTGTCCTATTGAAGTAGCCCCTAGCAGAGACTGACGAGAATCACTTTCATTGAAAGGGGTTGCCAATCTTCCAAAATCTACGATTTTCCTGAAATCTCAGCAAACATTTTTTCACCCAATCTTGATGATACTTCCACTTAATGATCATTACACGAATCCCAATTGGCACACCAAATTTCGTTCTTCTAGGTTAAATTATTCCTTTGCAGTAACCTTTTTCATGTTTAGGTTTCACTCTGTTTTCTCCTATATGGATACATGTAGTTGGAACACTAAACCGTTCCTTTGCAGTAACCGTTTTCATGTTTAGGTTTCACTCTATTTTCTCCTACATGAATACATGTAGTTGGAACTCTAAATCAAACACGGTTTGTGCTAGCTCTTTGAAACTTGGCACAATAATGTAGTTCCAAGTTCTATCGCTATGGTTTGTGTCCTATTGAAGTAGCACCAAGCAGAGACTGAAGATAAACACTTTCATTGAAAGGGGTTGCTAAGCTTCCAAAATACTGCGAGTTTCCTGAAATCTGAGCAAACATTTTTTCACCCAATCTTGATGATACCTGCAGGTAGTGATCAGTACACCAATCCCACTTGGCTCACCAAATTTCGTTCTTCAAGTATAACACGTTCCTTTGTAGTAACCGTTTTCATGTTTAGGTTTCACTCTGTTGCCTCCTATATGGATACATGTAGTTGGAACTCTAAATCAAACACGGTTTGTGCTAGCTCTTTGAAACTTGGCACAATAATGTAGTTCCATGTTCTATCGCTATGGTTTGTGTCCTATTGAAGTAGCCCCAAGCAGAGACTGACGAGAATCACTTTCATTGAAAGGGGTTGAAAAGCTTCCAAAAAACTGCGAGTTTCCTGAAATCTCAGCAAACATTTTTTCACCCAATCTTGATTATACTTGCAGGTAATGATCAGTACACCAATCCCACTTGGCTAACCAAATTTCGTTCTTCTAGGTTAAACCGTTCCTTTACAGTAACCGTTTTCATGTTTAGGTTTCACTCTATTTTCTCCTATATGGATACATGTAGTTGGAACTCTAAATCAAACACGGTTTGTGCTAGCTCTTTGAAACTTGGCACAATAATGTAGTTCCAAGTTCTATCGCTATGGTTTGTGTCCTATTGAAGTAGCCACAAGCAGAGACTGACGAAATCTCTTTCATTGAAAGGGGTTGCCAAGCTTCCAAAAAACTACGAGTTTCCTGAAATCTCAGCAAACTTTTTTTCGCCCAATCTTGATGATATTGCAGGTATTGATCAGTACAGCAATCTCACTTGGCTCACCAAATTTCGTTCTTCTAGCTTAAACCGTTCCTTTGCAGTAACCGTTCATGTTTATGTTTCACTCTGTTTTCTCCTATACGGATACATGTAGTTGGAACTCTAAATCAAACACGGTTTGTGCTTGCTCTTTCAAACTTGGCAAAATAATGTAGTTCCAACTTCTTTCGCTATGGTTTGTGTCCTATTTAAGTAGCCCCATGCAGAGACTGACGAGAATCACTTACATTGAAAGGGTTTGCTAAGCTTCCAAAAAACTGCGAGTTTCCTGAAAACTCAGCAAACATTTTTTCACCCAATCTTGATGATACTTCCATTTAATGATCAGCCCACCAATCCCACTTGGCTCACCAAATTTGGTTCTTCTAGGTTAAACCGTTCCTTTGCAGTAACCATTTTCATGTTTAGGTTTCACTCTGTTTTCTCCTATATAGATACATGTAGTTGGAACTCTAAATCAAACACGGTTTGTGCTAGCTCTTTGAAACTTGGCACAATAATGAAGTTCCAAGTTATATCGCTACGGTTTGTGTCTTATTGAAGTAGCCCCAAGCAGAGACTTGCGAGAATCACTTTCATTGAAAGGGGTTGCCAAGCTTCCAAAAAACTACGAGTTTCCGGAAATCTTACCAAACATTTTTTCACCCAATCTTGATGATACTTCCTTTTAATGATCAGTACACGCATCCCACTTGGCTCACCAAATTTCGTTCTTCTAGGTTAAACCGTTCCTTTGCAGTAACCGTTCATGTTTAGGTTTCACTCTATTTTCTCCTATATGGATACATGTAGTTGGAACTCTAAATCAAACATGGTTTGTGCAAGCTCTTTGAAACTTGGCACAATAATGAAGTTCCCAAGTTCTATCGCTAAGGTTTGTGTCCTATTGTAGTAGCACCAAGCAGAGACTGAGGAGAATCAATTTCATTGAAAGCGGTTTCCAAGCTTCCAAAAAACTGCGAGTTTCCTGAAATCTCAGGAAACTTTTTTTCACCCAATCTTGATGATACTTCCATTTAATGATCAGTCCACCAATCCCACTTGGCTCACCAAATTTCGTTCTTCTAGGTTAAACCGTTCCTTTGCAGGAACCGTTTTCATGTTTAGGTTTCACTCTGTTTTCTCCTATATGGATACATGTATTTGGAACTCTAAATCAAACACGGTTTGTGCTACCTCTTTGAAACTTGGCACAATAATGTAGTTCCAAGTTCTATCAATATGGTTTGTGTCCTATTGAAGTAGCCCCAAGCAGAGACTGACGAGAGTCACTTTCATTGAAAGGGGTTGAAAAGCTTATAAAAAAATACGAGTTTCCTAAAATCTCAGCAAACATTTTTTCACCCAATCTTGATGATACTTCCTTTTAATGATCACTACACGCATCCCACTTGGCTCACCAAATTTCGTTCTTCTAGCTTAAACCGTTCCTTTGCAGTAACCGTTTTCATGTTAAGGTTTCACTCTGTTTTCTCCTATATGGATACATGTAGTTGGAACTCTAAATCAAACACGGTTTGTGCTAGCTCTTTGAAACGTGGCACAATAATGAAGTTCCAAGTTCTATCGCTATGGTTTGTGTCCTATTGAAGTAGCCCCAAGCAGAGACTGACGAGAATCACTTTCATTGAAAGGGGTTGCCAAGCTACCAAAAAACTACGAGTTTCCTGAAATCTCAGCAAACATTTTTTCAGCCAATCTTGATGATAATTCCATTTCATGATCAGTACACCAATTCCACGTGGCTCACGAAACTTCGTTCTTCTAGGTTAAACCGTTCCTTTTCAGTAACCGTTTTCATGTTTAGGTTTTCACTCTGTTTTCTCCTATATGGATACATGTAGTTGGAACTCTAAATCAAACACGGTTTGTGCTAGCTCTTTCAAACTTGGCAAAATAATGTAGTTCCAAGTTCTTTCGCTATGGTTTGTGTCCTATTGAAGTAGCCCCAAGCAGAGACTGACGAGAATCACTTACATTGAAAGGGCTTGCTAAGCTTCCAAAAAACTGCGAGTTTCCTGAAAACTCAGCAAACATTTTTTCACCCAATCTTGATGATACTTCCATTTAATGATCAGCCCACCAATCCCACTTGGCTCACCAAATTTCGTTCTTCTAGGTTAAACCGTTCCTTTGCAGTAACCGTTTTCATGTTTAGGTTTCACTCTGTTTTCTCTTATATAGATGCATGTAGTTGGAACTCTAAATCAAACACGGTTTGTGCTAGCTCTTTGAAACTTGGCACAATAATGAAGTTCCAAGTTCTATCGCTACGGATTGTGTCTTATTGAAGTAGCCCCAAGCAGAGACTGACGAGAATCACTTTCATTGAAAGGGGTTGCCAAGCTTCCAAAAAACTACGAGTTTCCGGAAATCTCACCAAACATTTTTTCACCCAATCTTGATGATACTTCCTTTTAATGATCAGTACACGCATCCCACTTGGCTCACCAAATTTCGTTCTTCTAGGTTAAACCGTTCCTTTTCAGTAACCGTTTTCATGTTTAGGTTTCACTCTATTTTCTCCTATATGGACACATGTAGTTGGAACTCTAAATCAAACATGGTTTGTTCTAGCTCTTTGAAACTTGGCACAATAATGAAGTTCCAAGTTCTATCGCTATGGTTTGTGTCCTATTGTAGTAGCACCAAGCAGAGACTGAGGAGAATCAATTTCATTGAAAGCGGTTTCCAAGCTTCCAAAAAACTGCGAGTTTCCTGAAATCTCAGGAAACTTTTTTTCACCCAATCTTGATGATACTTCCATTTAATGATCAGCCCACCAATCCCACTTGGCTCACCAAATTTCGTTCTTCTAGGTTAAACCGTTCCTTTGCAGTAACCGTTTTCATGTTTAGGTTTCACTCTGTTTTCTCCTATATGGATACATGTATTTGGAACTCTAAATCAAACACCGTTTGTGCTAGCTCTTTGAAACTTGGCACAATAATGTAGTTCCAAGTTCTATCAATATGGTTTGTGTCCTATTGAAGTAGCCCCAAGCAGAGACTGACGAGAGTCACTTTCATTGAAAGGGGTTGAAAAGCTTATAAAAAAATACGAGTTTCCTAAAATCTCAGCAAACATTTTTTCACCCAATCTTGATGATAATTCCATTTCATGATCAGTACACCAATTCCACGTGGCTCACCAAACTTCATTCTTCTAGGTTAAACCGTTCCTTTTCAGTAACCGTTTTCATGTTTAGGTTTCACTCTGTTTTCTCCTATATGGATACATGTAGTTGGAACTCTAAATCAAACACGGTTTGTGCTAGCTCTTTGAAACTTGGCACAATAATGAAGTTCCAAGTTCTATCGCTTTGGTTTGTGTCCTATTGAAGTAGCCCCAAGCAGAGACTGACGAGAATCACCTTAATTGAAAGGGGTTGCCAAGCTTCCAAAAAACTACGAGTTTCCTGCAATCTCAGCAAACATTTTTTCACCCAATCTTGATGATACTTGCAGGAAATGAACAGTACACGAATCCCACTTGGCTCACCAAATTTCGTTCTTCTAGGTTTAACCGTTCCTTTGCAGTAACCGTTTTCATGTTTAGGTTTCACTCTGTTTTCTCCTATTAGGATACATGTAGTTGGAACTCTAAATCAAACACGGTTTGTGCTAGCTCTTTGAAAGTTGGCACAATAATGTAGTTCCAAGTTCAATCGCTATGGTTTCTGTCCTATTGAAGTAGCCCCAAGCAGAGACTGACGGGAATCACTTTCATTGAAAGGGGTTGCTAAGCTTCCAAAAAACTGCGAGTTTCCTGAAATCTCAGCAAACATTTTTTCACCCAATCTTGAAGATACTTGCAGGGAGTGATCAGTTCACGAATCCCACTTGGCTCACCAAATTTCGTTCTTCTAGGTTAAACCGTTCCTTTGCAGTAACCGTTTTCATGTTTAGGTTTCACTCTGTTTTCTCCTGCATGGATACATGTAGTTGGAACTCTAAATCAAACACGGTTTGTGCTAGCTCTTTGAAACTTGGCACAATAATGTAGTTCCAAGTTCTATCGCTATGGATTGTGTCCTATTGAAGTAGCCCCTAGCAGAGACTGACGAGAATCACTTTCATTGAAAGGGGTTGCCAATCTTCCAAAATCTACGATTTTCCTGAAATCTCAGCAAACATTTTTTCACCCAATCTTGATGATACTTCCACTTAATGATCATTACACGAATCCCAATTGGCACACCAAATTTCGTTCTTCTAGGTTAAATTATTCCTTTGCAGTAACCTTTTTCATGTTTAGGTTTCACTCTGTTTTCTCCTATATGGATACATGTAGTTGGAACACTAAACCGTTCCTTTGCAGTAACCGTTTTCATGTTTAGGTTTCACTCTATTTTCTCCTACATGAATACATGTAGTTGGAACTCTAAATCAAACACGGTTTGTGCTAGCTCTTTGAAACTTGGCACAATAATGTAGTTCCAAGTTCTATCGCTATGGTTTGTGTCCTATTGAAGTAGCACCAAGCAGAGACTGAAGATAAACACTTTCATTGAAAGGGGTTGCTAAGCTTCCAAAATACTGCGAGTTTCCTGAAATCTGAGCAAACATTTTTTCACCCAATCTTGATGATACCTGCAGGTAGTGATCAGTACACCAATCCCACTTGGCTCACCAAATTTCGTTCTTCAAGTATAACACGTTCCTTTGTAGTAACCGTTTTCATGTTTAGGTTTCACTCTGTTGCCTCCTATATGGATACATGTAGTTGGAACTCTAAATCAAACACGGTTTGTGCTAGCTCTTTGAAACTTGGCACAATAATGTAGTTCCATGTTCTATCGCTATGGTTTGTGTCCTATTGAAGTAGCCCCAAGCAGAGACTGACGAGAATCACTTTCATTGAAAGGGGTTGAAAAGCTTCCAAAAAACTGCGAGTTTCCTGAAATCTCAGCAAACATTTTTTCACCCAATCTTGATTATACTTGCAGGTAATGATCAGTACACCAATCCCACTTGGCTAACCAAATTTCGTTCTTCTAGGTTAAACCGTTCCTTTACAGTAACCGTTTTCATGTTTAGGTTTCACTCTATTTTCTCCTATATGGATACATGTAGTTGGAACTCTAAATCAAACACGGTTTGTGCTAGCTCTTTGAAACTTGGCACAATAATGTAGTTCCAAGTTCTATCGCTATGGTTTGTGTCCTATTGAAGTAGCCACAAGCAGAGACTGACGAAATCTCTTTCATTGAAAGGGGTTGCCAAGCTTCCAAAAAACTACGAGTTTCCTGAAATCTCAGCAAACTTTTTTTCGCCCAATCTTGATGATATTGCAGGTATTGATCAGTACAGCAATCTCACTTGGCTCACCAAATTTCGTTCTTCTAGCTTAAACCGTTCCTTTGCAGTAACCGTTCATGTTTATGTTTCACTCTGTTTTCTCCTATACGGATACATGTAGTTGGAACTCTAAATCAAACACGGTTTGTGCTTGCTCTTTCAAACTTGGCAAAATAATGTAGTTCCAACTTCTTTCGCTATGGTTTGTGTCCTATTTAAGTAGCCCCATGCAGAGACTGACGAGAATCACTTACATTGAAAGGGTTTGCTAAGCTTCCAAAAAACTGCGAGTTTCCTGAAAACTCAGCAAACATTTTTCACCCAATCTTGATGATACTTCCATTTAATGATCAGCCCACCAATCCCACTTGGCTCACCAAATTTGGTTCTTCTAGGTTAAACCGTTCCTTTGCAGTAACCATTTTCATGTTTAGGTTTCACTCTGTTTTCTCCTATATAGATACATGTAGTTGGAACTCTAAATCAAACACGGTTTGTGCTAGCTCTTTGAAACTTGGCACAATAATGAAGTTCCAAGTTATATCGCTACGGTTTGTGTCTTATTGAAGTAGCCCCAAGCAGAGACTTGCGAGAATCACTTTCATTGAAAGGGGTTGCCAAGCTTCCAAAAAACTACGAGTTTCCGGAAATCTTACCAAACATTTTTTCACCCAATCTTGATGATACTTCCTTTTAATGATCAGTACACGCATCCCACTTGGCTCACCAAATTTCGTTCTTCTAGGTTAAACCGTTCCTTTGCAGTAACCGTTCATGTTTAGGTTTCACTCTATTTTCTCCTATATGGATACATGTAGTTGGAACTCTAAATCAAACATGGTTTGTGCAAGCTCTTTGAAACTTGGCACAATAATGAAGTTCCAAGTTCTATCGCTAAGGTTTGTGTCCTATTGTAGTAGCACCAAGCAGAGACTGAGGAGAATCAATTTCATTGAAAGCGGTTTCCAAGCTTCCAAAAAACTGCGAGTTTCCTGAAATCTCAGGAAACTTTTTTTCACCCAATCTTGATGATACTTCCATTTAATGATCAGTCCACCAATCCCACTTGGCTCACCAAATTTCGTTCTTCTAGGTTAAACCGTTCCTTTGCAGGAACCGTTTTCATGTTTAGGTTTCACTCTGTTTTCTCCTATATGGATACATGTATTTGGAACTCTAAATCAAACACGGTTTGTGCTACCTCTTTGAAACTTGGCACAATAATGTAGTTCCAAGTTCTATCAATATGGTTTGTGTCCTATTGAAGTAGCCCCAAGCAGAGACTGACGAGAGTCACTTTCATTGAAAGGGGTTGAAAAGCTTATAAAAAAATACGAGTTTCCTAAAATCTCAGCAAACATTTTTTCACCCAATCTTGATGATACTTCCTTTTAATGATCACTACACGCATCCCACTTGGCTCACCAAATTTCGTTCTTCTAGCTTAAACCGTTCCTTTGCAGTAACCGTTTTCATGTTAAGGTTTCACTCTGTTTTCTCCTATATGGATACATGTAGTTGGAACTCTAAATCAAACACGGTTTGTGCTAGCTCTTTGAAACGTGGCACAATAATGAAGTTCCAAGTTCTATCGCTATGGTTTGTGTCCTATTGAAGTAGCCCCAAGCAGAGACTGACGAGAATCACTTTCATTGAAAGGGGTTGCCAAGCTACCAAAAAACTACGAGTTTCCTGAAATCTCAGCAAACATTTTTTCAGCCAATCTTGATGATAATTCCATTTCATGATCAGTACACCAATTCCACGTGGCTCACGAAACTTCGTTCTTCTAGGTTAAACCGTTCCTTTTCAGTAACCGTTTTCATGTTTAGGTTTCACTCTGTTTTCTCCTATATGGATACATGTAGTTGGAACTCTAAATCAAACACGGTTTGTGCTAGCTCTTTCAAACTTGGCAAAATAATGTAGTTCCAAGTTCTTTCGCTATGGTTTGTGTCCTATTGAAGTAGCCCCAAGCAGAGACTGACGAGAATCACTTACATTGAAAGGGCTTGCTAAGCTTCCAAAAAACTGCGAGTTTCCTGAAAACTCAGCAAACATTTTTTCACCCAATCTTGATGATACTTCCATTTAATGATCAGCCCACCAATCCCACTTGGCTCACCAAATTTCGTTCTTCTAGGTTAAACCGTTCCTTTGCAGTAACCGTTTTCATGTTTAGGTTTCACTCTGTTTTCTCTTATATAGATGCATGTAGTTGGAACTCTAAATCAAACACGGTTTGTGCTAGCTCTTTGAAACTTGGCACAATAATGAAGTTCCAAGTTCTATCGCTACGGATTGTGTCTTATTGAAGTAGCCCCAAGCAGAGACTGACGAGAATCACTTTCATTGAAAGGGGTTGCCAAGCTTCCAAAAAACTACGAGTTTCCGGAAATCTCACCAAACATTTTTTCACCCAATCTTGATGATACTTCCTTTTAATGATCAGTACACGCATCCCACTTGGCTCACCAAATTTCGTTCTTCTAGGTTAAACCGTTCCTTTTCAGTAACCGTTTTCATGTTTAGGTTTCACTCTATTTTCTCCTATATGGACACATGTAGTTGGAACTCTAAATCAAACATGGTTTGTTCTAGCTCTTTGAAACTTGGCACAATAATGAAGTTCCAAGTTCTATCGCTATGGTTTGTGTCCTATTGTAGTACCACCAAGCAGAGACTGACGAGAATCAATTTCATTGAAAGGGGTTTCCAAGCTTCCAAAAAACTGCGAGTTTCCTGAAATCTCAGGAAACATTTTTTCACCCTATCTTGATGATACTTCCATTTAATGATCAGTACACCAATCCCACTTGGCTCACCAAATTTCGTTTCTCTAGGTTAAACCGTTTCTTTGCAGTAACCGTTTTCATGTTTAGGTTTCACTCTGTTTTCTCCTATAAGGGTACATGTAGTTGGAACTCTAAATCAAACACGGTTTGTGCTAGCTCTTTGAAACTTGGCACAATAATGTAGTTCAAAGTTCAATCGCTATGGTTTCTGTCCTATTGAAGTAGCCCCAAGCAGAGACTGACGAGTATCACTTTCATTGTAAGGGGTTTCTAAGCTTCCAAAAACTGCGAGTTTCCTGAAATCTCAGCAAACATTTTTTCACCCAATCTTGATGATACTTGCAGGGAGTGATCAGTCCACGAATCCCACTTGGCTCACCAAATTTCGTTCTTCTAGGTTAAACCGTTTCTTTGCAGTAACCGTTTTCATGTTTAGGCTTCACTCTGTTTTCTCCTATATGGATACATGTAGTTGGAACTCTAAATCAAACACGGTTTGTGCTAGCTCTTTGAAACGTGGCACAATAATGAAGTTCCAAGTTCTATCGCTATGGTTTGTGTCCTATTGAAGTAGCCCCAAGTAGAGACTGACGAGAATCACTTTCATTGAAAGGGGTTGCCAAGCTTCCAAAAAACTACGAGTTTCCTGAAATCTCAGCAAACATTTTTTCAGCCAATCTTGATGATAATTCCATTTCATGATCAGTACACCAATTCCACGTGGCTGACCAAACTTCGTTCTTCTAGGTTAAACCGTTCCTTTTCAGTAACCGTTTTCATGTTTAGCTTTCACTCTGTTTTCTCCTATATGGATACATGTAGTTGGAACTCTAAATCAAACACGGTTTGTGCTAGCTCTTTCAAACTTGGCACAATAATGAAGTTCCAAGTTCTATCGCTTTGGTTTGTGTCCTATTGAAGTAGACCCAAGCAGAGACTGACGAGAATCACCTTAATTGAAAGGGGTTGCCAAGCTTCCAAAAAACTGCGAGTTTCCTGAATCTCAGCAAACATTTTTTCACCCAATCTTGATGATACTTGCAGGTAGTGATCAGTACACGAATCCCACTTGGCTCACCAAATTTCGTTCTTCTAGGTTAAACCGTTCCTTTGCAGTAACCGTTTTCATGTTTAGGTTTCACTCTGTTTTCTCCTATATGGATACATGTTCTATCTCTATGATTTGTGTCCTATTGAAGTAGCCCCAAGCAGAGACTGACGATAATCACTTTCATTGAAAGGGGTTGCCAAGCTTCCAAAAAAACTACGAGTTTCCTGAAATGTCTGCAAAAATTTTTTCACCCAATATAGATGATACTTCCATTTAATGATCAGTACACCAATCCCACTTGGCTCACCAATTTTCGTTCTTCTAGGTTAAACCGTTCCTTTGCAGTAACCGTTTTCATGTTTAGGTTTCACTCTGTTTTCTCCTATATGGATACATGTAGTTGGAACTCTAAATCAAACACGGTTTGTGGTAGCTCTGTGAAACTTGGCCCAATTATGTAGTTCCAAGTTCTATCGCTATGGTTTGTGTCCTATTGAAGTAGCTCCAAGCAGAGACTGACGATAATCACTTTCATTGAAGGGGTTAAAAGCTTCCATAAAACTACGAGTTTCCTGAAATCTCAGCAAACATTTTTTCACCCAATCTTGTTGATACTTGCAGGTAGTGATCAGTACACGAATCCCACTAAGCTCACCAAATTTCGTTCTTCTAGGTTAAACTCTTCCTTTGCAGTTACCGTTTTCATGTTTAGGTTTCACTCTGTTTTCTCCTATAAGGATACATGTATTTGGAACTCTAAATCAAACACGGTTTGTGCTAGCTCTTTGAAACTTGGCACAATAATATAGTTCCAAGTTCTATCGCTATGGATTGTGTCCTATTGAAGTAGCCCCAAGCAGAGACTGACGAGAATCACTTTCATTGAAAGGGGTTGCCAATCTTCCAAAATCTACGAGTTTCCTGAAATCTCAGGAAACATTTTTTCACCCAATCTTGATGATACTTCCATTTAATGATCATTACACGAATCCCACTTGGCACACCAAATTTCGTTCTTCTAGGTTAAATTATTCCTTTGCAGTAACCTTTTTCATGTTTAGGTTTCACTCTGTTTTCTCCTATATGGATACATGTAGTTGGAACACTAAACCGTTCCTTTGCAGTAACCGTTTTCATGTTTAGGTTTCACTCTATTTTCTCCTATATGGATACATGTAGTTGGAACTCTAAATCAAACACGATTTGTGCTAGCTCTTTGAAACTTGGCTCAATAATGTAGTTCCAAGTTCTATCGCTATGGTTTGTGTCCTATTGAAGTAGCACCAAGCAGAGACTGAAGATAAACACTTTCATTGAAAGGGGTTGCTAAGCTTCCAAAATACTGCGAGTTTCCTGAAATCTGAGCAAACATTTTTTCACCCAATCTTGATGATACTTTCAGGTAGTGATCAGTACACGAATCCCACTTGGCTCACCAAATTTCGTTCTTCAAGTATAACCCGTTCCTTTGCAGTAACCGTTTTCATGTTTAGGTTTCACTCTGTTGCCTCCTATATGGATACACGTAGTTGGAACTCTAAATCAAACACGATTTGTGCTAGCTCTTTGAAACTTGGCACAATAATGAAGTTCCAAGTTCTATCGCTATGGTTTGTGTCCTATTGAAGTAGCCCCAATCAGAGACTGACGAGAATCACTTTCATTGAAAGGGGTTGCCAAGTTTCCAAAAAACTACGAGTTTCCTGAAATCTCAGCAAACATTTTTTCACCCAATCTAGATGATACTTCCATTTAATGATCAGTACACGAATCCCACTTGGCTCACCAAATTTCGTTCTTCTAGGTTAAACCGTTCCTTTGCAGTAACCGTTTTCATGTTTAGGTTTCACTCTGTTTTCTCCTATATGGATACATGTTCTATCTCTATGGTTTGTGTCCTATTGAAGTAGCCCCAAGCAGAGACTGACGATAATCACTTTCATTGAAAGGGGTTGCCAAACTTCCAAAAAAACTACGAGTTTCCTGAAATCTCAGCAAAAATTTTTTCACCCAATCTAGATGATACTTCCATTTAATGATCAGTACACCAATCCCACTTGGCTCAATAAATTTCGTTCTTCTAGGTTAAACCGTTCCTTTGCAGTAACCGTTTTCATGTTTAGGTTTCACTCTGTTTTCTCCTATATGGATACATGTAGTTGGAACTCTAAATCAAACACGGTTTGTGGTAGCTCTGTGAAACTTGGCCCAATAATGTAGTTCCAAGTTCTATCGCTATGGTTTGTGTCCTATTGAAGTAGCTCCAAGCAGAGACTGACGATAATCACTTTCATTGAAGGGGTTGAAAAGCTTCCATAAAACTACGAGTTTCCTGAAATCTCAGCAAACATTTTTTCACCCAATCTTGATGATACTTGCAGGAAATGATCAGTACACCAATCCCACTTTGCTCACCAAATTTCGTTCTTCCAGGTTAAACCGTTCCTTTGCAGTAACCGTTTTCATTTTTAGGTTTCACTCTGTTTTCTCCTATATGGATACATGTAGTTGGAACTCTAAATCAAACACGGGTTGTGCTAGCTCTTTGAAACTTGGCACAATAATGAAGTTCCAAGTTCTATCGCTATGGTTTGTGTCCCATTGATGTAGCCCCAAGCAGAGACTGACGAGAATCACTTTCATTGAAAGGGGTTGCCAAGCTTCCAAAAAACTACGAGTTTCCTTAAATCTCAGCAAACATTTTTTCACCCAATCTTGATGATACTTGCAGGAAATGATAAGTACACCAATCCCACTCGGCTCACCAAATTTCGTTCTTCTAGGTTAAAACCGTTCCTTTGCAGTAACTGTTTTCATGTTTAGGTTTCACTCTGTTTTCTCCTGCATGGATACATGTAGTTAGAACTCTAAATCAAACACGGTTTGTGCTAGCTCTTTGAAACTTGGCTCAATAATGTAGTTCCAAGTTCTATCGCTATGGTTTGTGTTCTATTGAAGTAGCACCAAGCAGAGACTGAAGATAAACACTTTCATTGAATGGGGTTGCTAAGCTTCCAAAATACTGCGAGTTTCCTGAAATCTGAGCAAACATTTTTTCACTCAGTCTTGATGATACTTGCAGTTAGTTATCAGTACACGAATCACACTTGGCTCACCAAATTTCGTTCTTCTAGGTTAAACCAGTCCTTTGCAATAACCCTCTTCATGTTTAGGTTTCACTCTGTTTTCTCCTATATGGATACATGTAGTTGGAACTCTAAATCAAACACGGTTTGTGCTAGCTCTTTGAAACTTGGCACAATAATGTAGTTCCAAGTTCTATGGCTATGGTTTGTGTCCTATTGAAGTAGCTCCAAGCAGAGACTGACGAGAATCACTTTCATTGAAAGGGGTTGCCAAGCTTCCAAAAAACTACGAGTTTCCGGAAATCTCAGCAAACTTTCTTTCACCCAATCTTGATGATACTTGCAGGAAATGATCAGGACACCAATCCCACTTGGCTCACCAAATTTCGTTCTTCTAGGTTAAACCGTTCCTTTGCAGTAACCGTTATCATGTTTAGGGTTCACTCTGTTTTCTCCTATATAGATACATGTAGTTGGAACTCTAAATCAAACACGGGTTGTGCTAGCTCTTTGAAACTTGGCAATAATGAAGTTCCAAGTTCTATCGCTATGGTTTGTGTCCTATTGAAGTAGCCCCAAGCAGAGACTGACGAGAATCACTTTCATTGAAAGGGGTTGCCAAGCTTCCAAAAAACTACGAGTTTCCGGAAATCTCAGCAAACATTTTTTCACCCAATCTTGATGATACTTGCAGGAAATGATCAGTACAGCAATCCCACTTGGCTCACCAAATTTCTTTCATCTAGGTTAAACCGTTCCTTTGCAGTAACCTTTTTCATATTTAGGTTTCACTCTGTTTTCTCCTATATGGATACATGTAGTTGAATCTCTAATTCAAACACGGTTTATGCTAGCTCTTTGACACTTGGAACAATAATGTAGATCCAAGTTCTATCGCTATGGATTGTGTCCTATTGGAGTAGGCCCAAGCAGAGACTGACGAGAATCACTTTCATTGAAATGGGTTGAAAAGCTTCCAAGAAAGTACGAGTTTCCGGAAATCTCAGCAAACAGTTTTTTCACCCAATCTTGTTGATACTTGCAGGAAATAATCAGTACACCAATCCCACTTGGCTCACCAAATTTCGTTCTTCTAGGTTAAGCCGTTCCTTTGCAGTAACCGTTTTCATGTTTAGGTTTCACTCTGTTTTCTCCTATATGGATACATGTAGTTGGAAATCTAAATCAAACACAGTTTTTGCCAGCTCTTTGAAACATGGCACAATAATGAAGTTCCACGTTCTATCGCTATGGTTTGTGTCCTATTGAAGTAGCCCCAAGCAGAGACTGATGAGAATCACTTTCATTTAAAGGGGTTGCCAAGCTTCCAAAAAACTACGAGTTTCCTGAAATCTCAGCAAATATTTTTTCACCCAATCTTGATGATACTTGCAGGAAATGATCAGTACTCCAATCCCACTTGGCTTTCCAAATTTCGTTCTTCTAGGTTAAACCGTTCCTTTTCAGTTACCATTTTCATGTTTATGTTTCACTCTGTTTTCTCCTATATGGATGCATGTAGTTGGATCTCTAATTCAAACACGGTTTATGCTAGCTCTTTGAAACTTGGAACAATAATGTAGTTCCAAGTTCTATCGCTATGGTTTGTGTCCTATTGAAGTAGCCCCAAGCAGAGACTGACGAGAATCACTTTCATTGAGATGGGTTGCCAAGCTTCCAAGAAAGTACGAGTTTCCTGAAATCTCAGCAAACAGTTTTTTCACCCAATCTTGATGATACTTGCAGGAAATGATCAGTACACCAATCCCACTTGGCTCACCAAATTTCGTTCTTCTAGGTTAAAACGTTCCTTTGCAGTAACCGTTTTCATGTTTAGGTTTCACTCTGTTTTCTAGTATATAGATACATGTAGTTGGAACTCTAAATCAAACAAGGGTTGTGCTAGCTCTTTGAAACTGGGACAATAATGAAGTTCCAAGTTGTATTGCTATGGTTTGTGTCCTATTGAAGAAGCCATAAGCAGAGACTGACGAGAATCACTTTCATTGAAAGGTTTTGAAAAGCTTCCAAAAAAGTACGAGTTTCCTGAAATCTCAGCAAACATTTTTTCACCCAAAC
Organism: Urocitellus parryii; assembly: GCF_045843805.1. NCBI lineage: Eukaryota > Metazoa > Chordata > Mammalia > Rodentia > Sciuridae > Urocitellus > Urocitellus parryii. Next base: position 32,957 of record NW_027553583.1, read on the forward strand.
TTGATGATACTTCCATTTAATGATCAGTACACCAATTGCACTTGGCTCACCAAATTTCGTTCTTCTAGGTTAAACCGTTCCTTTGCAGTAACCTTTTTCATGTTTAGGTTTCACTCTGTTTTCTCCTATATGGATAAATGTAGTTGGAACTCTAAATCAAACACGGTTTTGCCAGCCCTTTGAAACTTGGCACAATAATGTAGTTCCAAGTTCTATCGCTATGGTTTGTGTCCTATTGAAGTACCCCAAGCAGAGACTGACGAGAATCACTTTCATTGAAAGGGGTTGCTAAGCTTCCAAAATACTGCGAATTTCCTGAAATCTGAGCAAACATTTTTTCACCCGATCTTGATGATACTTGCAGTTAGTTATCAGTACAAGTATCCCACTTGGCTCACCAAATTTCGTTCTTCAATGTTAAACCCTTCCTTTGCAGTAACAGTTTTCATGTTTAGGATTCACTCTGTTTTCTCCTGTATGGATACATGTAGTTGGAACTCTAAATCAAACACAGTTTTTGCCAGCTCTTTGAAACTTGGCACAATAATGAAGTTCCAAGTTCTATCACTATGGTTTGTGTCCTATTGAAGTAGCCCCAAGCAGAGACTGATGAGAATCACTTTCATTTAAAGGGGGTGCCAAGCTTCCAAAAAACTACGAGTTTTCTGAAATATCACCAAACATTTTTTCACCCAATCTTGATGATACCTGCAGGAAATGATCAGTACACCAATCCCACTTGGCTCACCAAATTTCGTTCTTCTAGGTTAAACCCTTCCTTTGCAGTAACCATTTTCATGTTTAGGTTTCACTCTGTTTTCTCCTATATGGATACATGTAGTTGGAACTCTAAATCAAACACGGTTTGGCCACCCCTATGAAACTTGGCACAATAATGTAGTTCCAAGTTCTATCGCTATGGTTTGTGTCCTATTGAAGTAGCCCCAAGCAGAGACTGATGAGAATCACTTTCATTTAAAGGGGGTGCCAAGCTTCCAAAAAACTACGAGTTTCCTGAAATATCACCAAATATTTTTTCACCCAATCTTGATGATACCTGCAGGAAATGATCAGTACACCAATCCCACTTGGCTCACCAAATTTCGTTCTTTTAGGTTAAACCGTTCCTTTGCAGTAACCGTTTTCATATTTAGGTTTCACTCTGTTTTCTCCTATATGGATACATGTATTTGGAACACTAACTAAAACACGGTTTATGCTAGCTCTTTGAAAGTTGGAACAATAATGTAGTTCCAAGTTCTATCGCTATGGTTTGTGTCCTATTGAAGTAGCCCCAAGCAGAGACTGACGAGAATCACTTTCATTGAAATGGGTTGAAAAGCTTCCAAAAATCTACGAGTTTCCGGAAATCTCAGCAAACATTTTTTCACCCAATCTTGATGATACTTCCATTTAATGATCAGTACACGAATCCCACTTGGCTCACCAAATTTCGTTCTTCTACGTTAACCGTTCCTTTGCAGTAACCGTTTTCATGTTTAGGTTTCACTCTGTTTTCTCCTATATGGATACATGTAGTTGGAACTCTAAATCAAACACGGTTTGTGCTAGCTCTTTGAAACTTGCAGAATAATGTAGTTCCAAGTTCTTTCGCTATGGTTTGTGTCCTATTGAAGTAGCCCCAAGCAGAGACTGACGAGAATCACTTACATTGAAAGGGGTTGCTAAGCTTCCAAAAAACTGCGAGTTTCCTGAAAACTCAGCAAACATTTTTTCACCCAATCTTGATGATACTTGCAGGTAGTGATCAGTACACGAATCCCACTTGGCTCACCAAATTTCGTTCTTCTAGGTTAAACCGTTCCTTTGCAGTAACCGTTTTCATGTTTAGGTTTCACTCTGTTTTCTCCTATATGGATACATGTAGTTGCAACTCTAAATCAAACACGGTTTGTGCTAGCTCTTTGAAACTTGGCACAATAATGTAGTTCCAAGTTCTATCGCTATGGTTTGTGTCCTATTGAAGTAGCCCCAAGCAGAGACTGACGAGAATCACTTTCATTGAAAGGGGTTGCCAAGCTTCCAAAAAACTACGAGTTTCCTGAAATCTCAGCAAATATTTTTTCACCCAATCTTGATGATACTTGCAGGAAATGATCAGTACACCAATCCAACTTGGCTCAACAAATATCATTCTTCTATGTTAACCCGTTCCTTTGCAGTAACCGTTTTCATGTTTAGGTTTCACTCTGTTTTCTCCTATAAGGATACATGTAGTTGGAACTCTAAATCAAACACGGTTTGTTCTAGCTCTTTGAAACTTGGCACAATAATGTAGTTCCAAATTCTATCGCTATGGTTTGTGTCCTATTGAAGTAGCCCCAAGCAGAGACTGAAGAGAATCACTTTCATTGAAAGGGGTTGCCAAGATTCCAAAAAACTACGAGTTTCCTGAAATCTCAGCAAACATTTTTTAACCCAATCTTGATGATACTTCCATTTATTGATCAGTACACCAATTCAACAAGGCTCAATAACTTCGTTCTTCAAGGTTAAACCGTTCCTTTGCAGTAACCGTTTCATATTTAGGTTTCACTCTGTTTTCTCGTATATGGATACATGTACTTGGAACTCTAAATCAAACACGGTTTGTGCTAGCTCTTTAAAACTTCGCACAATAATGTAGTTCCAAGTTCTATCGCTATGGTTTGTGTCCTATTGAAGTAGCCCCAAGCAGAGACTGACGAGAATCACTTTCATTGAAAGGGGTTGGCAAGTACCAAAAAACTACGAGTTTCCTGAATTCTCCGCAAACATTTTTTCACCCAATCTTGATGATACTTGCAGGTAGTGATCAGTACACGAATCCCACTTGGCTCAATAAATTTCGTTCTTCTAGTTTAAACCGTTCCTTTGCAGTAACCGTTTTCATGTTTAGGTTTCACTCTGTTTTCTCTATAAGGATACATGTAGTTGGAACTCTAAATCAA
>NW_027553584.1:0-35902 GCF_045843805.1 Urocitellus parryii
GATACTAGCAGGTAATGATCAGTACACCAATCCCACTTGGCTCACCAAATTTCATTCTTATAGGTTAAACCGTTCCTTTGCAATAACCGTTTTCATGTTTAGGTTTCACTCTGTTTTCTCCTATAAGGATACATGTAGTTGGAACTCTAAATCAAACACGGTTTGTGCTAGCTCTTTGAAACTTGGCACAATAATGTAGTTCCAAGTTCTATCCATATGGTTTGTGTCCTATTGAAGTAGCCCCAAGCAGAGACTGACGAGAATCACTTTCATTGAAAGGGGTTGCCAAGCTTCAAAAAACTACGATTTCCTGACATCTGAGTAAACATTTTTTCACCCAATCTTGATGATACTTTCAGGTAATGATCAATACACCAATCCCACTTGGCTCACCAAATTCGTTCTTCTAGGTTTATCCCTTCCTTTGCAGTAACCGTTTTCATGTTTAGGTTTCACTCTGTTTTCTACTATATGGATACATATAGTTGGAACTCTAAATCAAACCCGGTTTGTGCTAGCTCTTTGAAACGTGGCAAAATAATGTAGTTCTAAGTTCTATCGCTATGGTTTGTGTCCTACTGAAGTAGCCCAAAGCACAGACTGACGAGAATCACTTTGATTGAAAGGGGTTGTCAAGCTTCCAAAAAACAACGATTTCCTGAAATCTCAGCAAACATTTTTTCACCCAATCTTGATGATACTTGCAGGTAATGATCAGTACACCAATCCCAGTTGGTCACCAAATTTCGTTCTTCTAGGTTAAACCGTTCGTTTGCAGTAACCGTTTTCATGTTTAGGTTTCACTCTGTTTTCTCCTATATGGACACATGTAGTTGGAACTCTAAATCAAACACGGTTTGTGCTAGCTCTTTGAAACTTGGCACAATAATGTAGTTCCAAGTTCTTTCGCTATGGTTTGTGTCCTATTGAAGTAGCCACAAGCAGAGACTGAAAGGAGTTGCCAAGCTTCCAAAAAACTACCAGTTTCCTGAAATCTCAGCAAACATTTTTTCACCCAATCTTGATGATACTGGCAGGTAATGATCAGTACACCAATCCCACTTGGCTCGCCGAATTTCGTTCTTCTAGGTTAAACCGTTCGTTTGCAGTAACGGTTTTCATGTTTAGGTTTCACTCTGTTTTCTCCTATAAGGATACATGTAGTTGGAACTCTAAATCAAACACGGTTTGTGCTAGCTCTTTGAACTTGGCACAATAATGTAGTTCCAAGTTCTATCCATATGGTTTGTGTCCTATTGAAGTAGCCCCAAGCAGAGACTGACGAGAATCACTTTCATTGAAAGGGGTTGCCAAGCTTCAAAAAAACTACGATTTCCTGACATCTGAGTAAACATTTTTTCACCCAATCTTGATGATACTTTCAGGTAATGATCAATACACCAATCCCACTTGGCTCACCAAATTTCGTTCTTCTAGGTTAATCCGTTCCTTTGCAGTAACCGTTTTCATGTTTAGGTTTCACTCTGTTTTCTACTATATGGATACATATAGTTGGAACTCTAAATCAAACCCGGTTTGTGCTAGTCTTTGAAACGTGGCAAAATAATGTAGTTCCAAGTTCTATCGGTATGGTTTGTGTCCTACTGAAGTAGCCCCAAGCACAGACTGAAGAGAATCACTTTGATTGAAAGGGGTTGTCAAGCTTCCAAAAAACTACGATTTCCTGAAATCTCAGCAAACATTTTTTCACCCAATCTTGATGATACTTGCAGGTAATGATCAGTACACCAATCCCAGTTGGTCACCAAATTTCGTTCTTCTAGGTTAAACCGTTCGTTTGCAGTAACCGTTTTCATGTTTAGGTTTCACTCTGTTTTCTCCTATATGGATACATGTAGTTGGAACTCTAAATCAAACACGGTTTTTGCTAGCTCTTTGAAACTTGGCAAAATAATGTAGTTCCAAGTTCTTTCGCTATGGTTTGTGTCCTATTGAAGTAGCCACAAGCAGAGACTGACGAGAATCACTTTCATTGAAAGGAGTTGCCAAGCTTCCAAAAAACTACCAGTTTCCTGAAATCTCAGCAAACATTTTTTCACCCAATCTTGATGATACTGGCAGGTAATGATCAGTACACCAATCCCACTTGGCTCACCAAATTTCGTTCTTATAGGTTAAACCGTTCCTTTGCAATAACCGTTTTCATGTTTAGGTTTCACTCTGTTTTCTCCTATAAGGATACATGTAGTTGGAACTCTAAATCAAACACGGTTTGTGCTAGCTCTTTGAAACTTGGCACAATAATGTAGTTCCAAGTTCTGTCGCTATGGTTTGTGTCCTATTGAAGTAGCCCCAAGCAGAGACTTTTGAGAATCATTTACATTGAAAGGGGTTGCCAAGCTTCCAAAAAACTACGAGTTTCCTGAAATCTCAGCAAACATTTTTTCACCCAATCTTGATGATACTGGCAGGTAATGATCTGTACACCAGTCCCACTTGGCTCACCGAATTTCGTTCTTCTAGGTTAACCGTTCGTTTGCAGTAACCGTTTTCCATGTTTAGGTTTCACTCTGTTTTCTCCTATATGGACACATGCAGTTGGAACTCTAAATCAAACACGGTTTTTGCTAGCTCTTTGAAACTTGGCACAATAATGTAGTTCCAAGTTCTTTCGCTATGGTTTGTGTCCTATTGAAGTAGCCACAAGCAGAGACTGACGAGAATCACTTTCATTGAAAGGAGTTGCAAGCTTCCAAAAAACTACCAGTTTCCTGAAATCTCAGCAAATATTTTTTCACCCAATCTTGATGATACTAGCAGGTAATGATCAGTACACCAATCCCACTTGGCTCACCAAATTTCATTCTTATAGGTTAAACCGTTCCTTTGCAATAACCGTTTTCATGTTTAGGTTTCACTCTGTTTTCTCCTATAAGGATACATGTAGTTGGAACTCTAAATCAAACACGGTTTGTGCTAGCTCTTTGAAACTTGGCACAATAATGTAGTTCCAAGTTCTATCCATATGGTTTGTGTCCTATTGAAGTAGCCCCAAGCAGAGACTGACGAGAATCACTTTCATTGAAAGGGGTTGCCAAGCTTCAAAAAAACTACGATTTCCTGACATCTGAGTAACATTTTTTCACCAATCTTGATGATACTTTCAGGTAATGATCAATACACCAATCCCACTTGGCTCACCAAATTTCGTTCTTCTAGGTTTATCCCTTCCTTTGCAGTAACCGTTTTCATGTTTAGGTTTCACTCTGTTTTCTACTATATGGATACATATAGTTGGAACTCTAAATCAAACCCGGTTTGTGCTAGCTCTTTGAAACGTGGCAAAATAATGTAGTTCTAAGTTCTATCGCTATGGTTTGTGTCCTACTGAAGTAGCCCAAAGCACAGACTGACGAGAATCACTTTGATTGAAAGGGGTTGTCAAGCTTCCAAAAAACAACGATTTCCTGAAATCTCAGCAAACATTTTTTCACCCAATCTTGATGATACTTGCAGGTAATGATCAGTACACCAATCCCAGTTGGTCACCAAATTTCGTTCTTCTAGGTTAAACCGTTCGTTTGCAGTAACCGTTTTCATGTTTAGGTTTCACTCTGTTTTCTCCTATATGGACACATGTAGTTGGAACTCTAAATCAAACACGGTTTGTGCTAGCTCTTTGAAACTTGGCACAATAATGTAGTTCCAAGTTCTTTCGCTATGGTTTGTGTCCTATTGAAGTAGCCACAAGCAGAGACTGAAAGGAGTTGCCAAGCTTCAAAAAACTACCAGTTTCCTGAAATCTCAGCAAACATTTTTTCACCCAATCTTGATGATACTGGCAGGTAATGATCAGTACACCAATCCCACTTGGCTCGCCGAATTTCGTTCTTCTAGGTTAAACCGTTCGTTTGCAGTAACGGTTTTCATGTTTAGGTTTCACTCTGTTTTCTCCTATAAGGATACATGTAGTTGGAACTCTAAATCAAACACGGTTTGTGCTAGCTCTTTGAAACTTGGCACAATAATGTAGTTCCAAGTTCTATCCATATGGTTTGTGTCCTATTGAAGTAGCCCCAAGCAGAGACTGACGAGAATCACTTTCATTGAAAGGGGTTGCCAAGCTTCAAAAAAACTACGATTTCCTGACATCTGAGTAAACATTTTTTCACCCAATCTTGATGATACTTTCAGGTAATGATCAATACACCAATCCCACTTGGCTCACCAAATTTCGTTCTTCTAGGTTAATCCGTTCCTTTGCAGTAACCGTTTTCATGTTTAGGTTTCACTCTGTTTTCTACTATATGGATACATATAGTTGGAACTCTAAATCAAACCCGGTTTGTGCTAGTCTTTGAAACGTGGCAAAATAATGTAGTTCCAAGTTCTATCGGTATGGTTTGTGTCCTACTGAAGTAGCCCCAAGCACAGACTGAAGAGAATCACTTTGATTGAAAGGGGTTGTCAAGCTTCCAAAAAACTACGATTTCCTGAAATCTCAGCAAACATTTTTTCACCCAATCTTGATGATACTTGCAGGTAATGATCAGTACACCAATCCCAGTTGGTCACCAAATTTCGTTCTTCTAGGTTAAACCGTTCGTTTGCAGTAACCGTTTTCATGTTTAGGTTTCACTCTGTTTTCTCCTATATGGATACATGTAGTTGGAACTCTAAATCAAACACGGTTTTTGCTAGCTCTTTGAAACTTGGCAAAATAATGTAGTTCCAAGTTCTTTCGCTATGGTTTGTGTCCTATTGAAGTAGCCACAAGCAGAGACTGACGAGAATCACTTTCATTGAAAGGAGTTGCCAAGCTTCCAAAAACTACCAGTTTCCTGAAATCTCAGCAAACATTTTTTCACCCAATCTTGATGATACTGGCAGGTAATGATCAGTACACCAATCCCACTTGGCTCACCAAATTTCGTTCTTATAGGTTAAACCGTTCCTTTGCAATAACCGTTTTCATGTTTAGGTTTCACTCTGTTTTCTCCTATAAGGATACATGTAGTTGGAACTCTAAATCAAACACGGTTTGTGCTAGCTCTTTGAAACTTGGCACAATAATGTAGTTCCAAGTTCTGTCGCTATGGTTTGTGTCCTATTGAAGTAGCCCCAAGCAGAGACTTTTGAGAATCATTTACATTGAAAGGGGTTGCCAAGCTTCCAAAAAACTACGAGTTTCCTGAAATCTCAGCAAACATTTTTTCACCCAATCTTGATGATACTGGCAGGTAATGATCTGTACACCAGTCCCACTTGGCTCACCGAATTTCGTTCTTCTAGGTTAAACCGTTCGTTTGCAGTAACCGTTTTCATGTTTAGGTTTCACTCTGTTTTCTCCTATATGGACACATGTAGTTGGAACTCCAAATCAAACACGGTTTGTGCTAGCTCTTTGAAACTTGGCACAATAATGTAGTTCCAAGTTCTTTCGCTATGGTTTGTGTCCTATTGAAGTAGCCACAAGCAGAGACTGACGAGAATCACTTTCATTGAAAGGAGTTGCCAAGCTTCCAAAAAACTACCAGTTTCTGAAATCTCAGCAAACATTTTTTCACCCAATCTTTATGATACTGGCAGGTAATGATCAGTACACCAATCCCACTTGGCTCACCAAATTTCATTCTTATAGGTTAAACCGTTCCTTTGCAATAACCGTTTTCATGTTTAGGTTTCACTCTGTTTTCTCCTATATGGACACATGCAGTTGGAACTCTAAATCAAACACGGTTTTTGCTAGCTCTTTGAAACTTGGCACAATAATGTAGTTCCAAGTTCTTTCGCTATGGTTTGTGTCCTATTGAAGTAGCCACAAGCAGAGACTGACGAGAATCACTTTCATTGAAAGGAGTTGCAAGCTTCCAAAAAACTACCAGTTTCCTGAAATCTCAGCAAATATTTTTTCACCCAATCTTGATGATACTAGCAGGTAATGATCAGTACACCAATCCCACTTGGCTCACCAAATTTCATTCTTATAGGTTAAACCGTTCCTTTGCAATAACCGTTTTCATGTTTAGGTTTCACTCTGTTTTCTCCTATAAGGATACATGTAGTTGGAACTCTAAATCAAACACGGTTTGTGCTAGCTCTTTGAAACTTGGCACAATAATGTAGTTCCAAGTTCTATCCATATGGTTTGTGTCCTATTGAAGTAGCCCCAAGCAGAGACTGACGAGAATCACTTTCATTGAAAGGGGTTGCCAAGCTTCAAAAAAACTACGATTTCCTGACATCTGAGTAAACATTTTTTCACCCAATCTTGATGATACTTTCAGGTAATGATCAATACACCAATCCCACTTGGCTCACCAAATTTCGTTCTTCTAGGTTTATCCCTTCCTTGGCAGTAACCGTTTTCATGTTTAGGTTTCACTCTGTTTTCTACTATATGGATACATATAGTTGGAACTCTAAATCAAACCCGGTTTGTGCTAGCTCTTTGAAACGTGGCAAAATAATGTAGTTCTAAGTTCTATCGCTATGGTTTGTGTCCTACTGAAGTAGCCCAAAGCACAGACTGACGAGAATCACTTTGATTGAAAGGGGTTGTCAAGCTTCCAAAAAACAACGATTTCCTGAAATCTCAGCAAACATTTTTTCACCCAATCTTGATGATACTTGCAGGTAATGATCAGTACACCAATCCCAGTTGGTCACCAAATTTCGTTCTTCTAGGTTAAACCGTTCGTTTGCAGTAACCGTTTTCATGTTTAGGTTTCACTCTGTTTTCTCCTATATGGACACATGTAGTTGGAACTCTAAATCAAACACGGTTTGTGCTAGCTCTTTGAAACTTGGCACAATAATGTAGTTCCAAGTTCTTTCGCTATGGTTTGTGTCCTATTGAAGTAGCCACAAGCAGAGACTGAAAGGAGTTGCCAAGCTTCCAAAAAACTACCAGTTTCCTGAAATCTCAGCAAACATTTTTTCACCCAATCTTGATGATACTGGCAGGTAATGATCAGTACACCAATCCCACTTGGCTCGCCGAATTTCGTTCTTCTAGGTTAAACCGTTCGTTTGCAGTAACGGTTTTCATGTTTAGGTTTCACTCTGTTTTCTCCTATAAGGATACATGTAGTTGGAACTCTAAATCAAACACGGTTTGTGCTAGCTCTTTGAAACTTGGCACAATAATGTAGTTCCAAGTTCTATCCATATGGTTTGTGTCCTATTGAAGTAGCCCCAAGCAGAGACTGACGAGAATCACTTTCATTGAAAGGGGTTGCCAAGCTTCAAAAAAACTACGATTTCCTGACATCTGAGTAAACATTTTTTCACCCAATCTTGATGATACTTTCAGGTAATGATCAATACACCAATCCCACTTGGCTCACCAAATTTCGTTCTTCTAGGTTAATCCGTTCCTTTGCAGTAACCGTTTTCATGTTTAGGTTTCACTCTGTTTTCTACTATATGGATACATATAGTTGGAACTCTAAATCAAACCCGGTTTGTGCTAGTCTTTGAAACGTGGCAAAATAATGTAGTTCCAAGTTCTATCGGTATGGTTTGTGTCCTACTGAAGTAGCCCCAAGCACAGACTGAAGAGAATCACTTTGATTGAAAGGGGTTGTCAAGCTTCCAAAAAACTACGATTTCCTGAAATCTCAGCAAACATTTTTTCACCCAATCTTGATGATACTTGCAGGTAATGATCAGTACACCAATCCCAGTTGGTCACCAAATTTCGTTCTTCTAGGTTAAACCGTTCGTTTGCAGTAACCGTTTTCATGTTTAGGTTTCACTCTGTTTTCTCCTATATGGATACATGTAGTTGGAACTCTAAATCAAACACGGTTTTTGCTAGCTCTTTGAAACTTGGCAAAATAATGTAGTTCCAAGTTCTTTCGCTATGGTTTGTGTCCTATTGAAGTAGCCACAAGCAGAGACTGACGAGAATCACTTTCATTGAAAGGAGTTGCCAAGCTTCCAAAAAACTACCAGTTTCCTGAAATCTCAGCAAACATTTTTTCACCCAATCTTGATGATACTGGCAGGTAATGATCAGTACACCAATCCCACTTGGCTCACCAAATTTCGTTCTTATAGGTTAAACCGTTCCTTTGCAATAACCGTTTTCATGTTTAGGTTTCACTCTGTTTTCTCCTATAAGGATACATGTAGTTGGAACTCTAAATCAAACACGGTTTGTGCTAGCTCTTTGAAACTTGGCACAATAATGTAGTTCCAAGTTCTGTCGCTATGGTTTGTGTCCTATTGAAGTAGCCCCAAGCAGAGACTTTTGAGAATCATTTACATTGAAAGGGTTGCCAAGCTTCCAAAAAACTACGAGTTTCCTGAAATCTCAGCAAACATTTTTTCACCCAATCTTGATGATACTGGCAGGTAATGATCTGTACACCAGTCCCACTTGGCTCACCGAATTTCGTTCTTCTAGGTTAAACCGTTCGTTTGCAGTAACCGTTTTCATGTTTAGGTTTCACTCTGTTTTCTCCTATATGGACACATGTAGTTGGAACTCCAAATCAAAACACGGTTTGTGCTAGCTCTTTGAAACTTGGCACAATAATGTAGTTCCAAGTTCTTTCGCTATGGTTTGTGTCCTATTGAAGTAGCCACAAGCAGAGACTGACGAGAATCACTTTCATTGAAAGGAGTTGCCAAGCTTCCAAAAAACTACCAGTTTCCTGAAATCTCAGCAAACATTTTTTCACCCAATCTTTATGATACTGGCAGGTAATGATCAGTACACCAATCCCACTTGGCTCACCAAATTTCATTCTTATAGGTTAAACCGTTCCTTTGCAATAACCGTTTTCATGTTTAGGTTTCACTCTGTTTTCTCCTATAAGGATACATGTAGCTGGAACTCTAAATCAAACACGGTTTGTGCTAGCTCTTTGAAACTTGGCAAAATAATGTAGTTCCAAGTTCTATCGCTATGGTTTGTGTCCTACTGAAGTAGCCCCAAGCACAGACTGACGAGAATCACTTTGATTGAAAGGGGTTGTCAAGCTTTCAAAAAACTACGATTTCCTGAAATCTCAGCAAACATTTTTTCACCCAATCTTGATGATACTGGCAGGTAATGATCAGTACACCAATCCCACTTGGCTCACCCAATTTCGTTCTTATAGGTTAAACCGTTCCTTTGCAATAACCGTTTTCATGTTTAGGTTTCACTCTGTTTTCTCCTATAAGGATACATGTAGTTGGAACTCTAAATCAAACACGGTTTGTGCTAGCTCTTTGAAACTTGGCACAATAATGTAGTTCCAAGTTCTGTCGCTAAGGTTTGTGTCCTATTGAAGTAGCCCCAAGCAGAGACTTATGAGAATCATTTTCATTGAAAGGGGTTGCCAAGCTTCCAAAAAACTACGAGTTTCCTGAAATCTCAGCAAACATTTTTTCACCCAATCTTGATGATACTAGCAGGTAATGATCAGTACACCAATCCCACTTGGCTCACCAAATTTCATTCCTATAGGTTAAACCGTTCCTTTGCAATAACCGTTTTCATGTTTATGTTTCACTCTGTTTTCTCCTATAAGGATACATGTAGTTGGAACTCTAAATCAAACACGGTTTGTGCTAGCTCTTTGAAACTTGGCACAATAATGTAGTTCCAAGTTCTATCCATATGGTTTGTGTCCTATTGAAGTAGCCCCAAGCAGAGACTGACGAGAATCACTTTCATTGAAAGGGGTTGCCAAGCTTCAAAAAAACTACGATTTCCTGACATCTGAGTAAACATTTTTTCACCCAATCTTCATGATACTTTCAGGTAATGATCAATACACCAATCCCACTTGGCTCACCAAATTTCATTCTTCTAGGTTAATCCGTTCCTTTGCAGTAACCGTTTTCATGTTTAGGTTTCACTCTGTTTTCTACTATATGGATACATATAGTTGGAACTCTAAATCAAACCCGGTTTGTGCTAGTCTTTGAAACGTGGCAAAATAATGTAGTTCCAAGTTCTATCGGTATGGTTTGTGTCCTACTGAAGTAGCCCCAAGCACAGACTGACGAGAATCACTTTGATTGAAAGGGGTTGTCAAGCTTCCAAAAACTACGATTTCCTGAAATCTCAGCAAACATTTTTTCACCCAATCTTGATGATACTTGCAGGTAATGATCAGTACACCAATCCCAGTTGGTCACCAAATTTCGTTCTTCTAGGTTAAACCGTTCGTTTGCAGTAACCGTTTTCATGTTTAGGTTTCACTCTGTTTTCTCCTATATGGATACATGTAGTTGGAACTCTAAATCAAACACGGTTTTTTGCTAGCTCTTTGAAACTTGGCAAAATAATGTAGTTCCAAGTTCTTTCGCTATGGTTTGTGTCCTATTGGAAGTAGCCACAAGCAGAGACTGACGAGAATCACTTTCATTGAAAGGAGTTGCCAAGCTTCCAAAAAACTACCAGTTTCCTGAAATCTCAGCAAACATTTTTTCACCCAATCTTGATGATACTGGCAGGTAATGATCAGTACACCAATCCCACTTGGCTCACCAAATTTCGTTCTTATAGGTTAAACCGTTCCTTTGCAATAACCGTTTTCATGTTTACGTTTCACTCTGTTTTCTCCTATAAGGATACATGTAGTTGGAACTCTAAATCAAACACGGTTTGTGCTAGCTCTTTGAAACTTGGCACAATAATGTAGTTCCAAGTTCTGTCGCTATGGTTTGTGTCCTATTGAAGTAGCCCCAAGCAGAGACTTATGAGAATCATTTTCATTGAAAGGGGTTGCCAAGCTTCCAAAAAACTACGAGTTTCCTGAAATCTCAGCAAACATTTTTTTCACCCAATCTTGATGATACTGGCAGGTAATGATCTGTACACCAGTCCCACTTGGCTCACCGAATTTCGTTCTTCTAGGTTAAACCGTTCGTTTGCAGTAACCGTTTTCATGTTTAGGTTTCACTCTGTTTTCTCCTATAAGGACACATGTAGTTGGAACTCTAAATCAAACACGGTTTGTGCTAGCTCTTTGAAACTTGGCACAATAATGTAGTTCCAAGTTCTTTCGCTATGGTTTGTGTCCTATTGAAGTAGCCACAAGCAGAGACTGACGAGAATCACTTTCATTGAAAGGAGTTGCCAAGCTTCCAAAAAACTACCAGTTTCCTGAAATCTCAGCAAACATTTTTTCACCCAATCTTGATGATACTGGCAGGTAATGATCAGTACACCAATCCCACTTGGCTCACCAAATTTCATTCTTATAGGTTAAACCGTTCCTTTGCAATAACCGTTTTCATGTTTAGGTTTCACTCTGTTTTCTCCTATAAGGATACATGTAGTTGGAACTCTAAATCAAACACGGTTTGTGCTAGCTCTTTGAAACTTGGCAAAATAATGTAGTTCCAAGTTCTATCGCTATGGTTTGTGTCCTACTGAAGTAGCCCCAAGCACAGACTGACGAGAATCACTTTGATTGAAAGGGGTTGTCAAGCTTCCAAAAAACTACGATTTCCTGAAATCTCAGCAAACATTTTTTTCACCCAATCTTGATGATACTTGCAGGTAATGATCAGTACACCAATCCCAGTTGGTCACCAAATTTCGTTCTTCTAGGTTAAACCTTTCGTTTGCAGTAACCGTTTTCATGTTTAGTTTTCACTCTGTTTTCTCCTATATGGATACATGTAGTTGGAACTCTAAATCAAACACGGTTTTTGCTAGCTCTTTGAAACTTGGCACAATAATGTAGTTCCAAGTTCTTTCGCTATGGTTTGTGTCCTATTGAAGTAGCCACAAGCAGAGACTGACGAGAATCACTTTCATTGAAAGGAGTTGCCAAGCTTCCAAAAAACTACCAGTTTCCTGAAATCTCAGCAAACATTTTTTCACCCAATCTTGATGATACTGGCAGGTAATGATCAGTACACCAATCCCACTTGGCTCACCAAATTTCGTTCTTATAGGTTAAACCGTTCCTTTGCAATAACCGTTTTCATGTTTAGGTTTCACTCTGTTTTCTCCTATAAGGATACATGTAGTTGGAACTCTAAATCAAACACGGTTTGTGCTAGCTCTTTGAAACTTGGCACAATAATGTAGTTCCAAGTTCTGTCGCTATGGTTTGTGTCCTATTGAAGTAGCCCCAAGCAGAGACTTATGAGAATCATTTTCATTGAAAGGGGTTGGCAAGCTTCCAAAAAACTACGAGATTCCTGAAATCTCAACAAACATTTTTTTCACCCAATCTTGATGATACTGGCAGGTAATGATCTGTACACCAGTCCCACTTGGCTCACCAAATTTCGTTCTTCTAGGTTAAACCGTTCGTTTGCAGTAACCGTTTTCATGTTTAGGTTTCACTCTGTTTTCTCCTATATGGACACATGCAGTTGGAACTCTAAATCAAACACGGTTTTTGCTAGCTCTTTGAAACTTGGCACAATAATGTAGTTCCAAGTTCTTTCGCTATGGTTTGTGTCCTATTGAAGTAGCCACAAGCAGAGACTGACGAGAATCACTTTCATTGAAAGGAGTTGCAAGCTTCCAAAAAACTACCAGTTTCCTGAAATCTCAGCAAACATTTTTTCACCCAATCTTGATGATACTAGCAGGTAATGATCAGTACACCAATCCCACTTGGCTCACCAAATTTCATTCTTATAGGTTAAACCGTTCCTTTGCAATAACCGTTTTCATGTTTAGGTTTCACTCTGTTTTCTCCTATAAGGATACATGTAGTTGGAACTCTAAATCAAACACGGTTTGTGCTAGCTCTTTGAAACTTGGCACAATAATGTAGTTCCAAGTTCTATCCATATGGTTTGTGTCCTATTGAAGTAGCCCCAAGCAGAGACTGACGAGAATCACTTTCATTGAAAGGGGTTGCCAAGCTTCAAAAAAACTACGATTTCCTGACATCTGAGTAAACATTTTTTCACCCAATCTTGATGATACTTTCAGGTAATGATCAATACACCAATCCCACTTGGCTCACCAAATTTCGTTCTTCTAGGTTTATCCCTTCCTTTGCAGTAACCGTTTTCATGTTTAGGTTTCACTCTGTTTTCTACTATATGGATACATATAGTTGGAACTCTAAATCAAACCCGGTTTGTGCTAGCTCTTTGAAACGTGGCAAAATAATGTAGTTCTAAGTTCTATCGCTATGGTTTGTGTCCTACTGAAGTAGCCCAAAGCACAGACTGACGAGAATCACTTTGATTGAAAGGGGTTGTCAAGCTTCCAAAAAACAACGATTTCCTGAAATCTCAGCAAACATTTTTTCACCCAATCTTGATGATACTTGCAGGTAATGATCAGTACACCAATCCCAGTTGGTCACCAAATTTCGTTCTTCTAGGTTAAACCGTTCGTTTGCAGTAACCGTTTTCATGTTTAGGTTTCACTCTGTTTTCTCCTATATGGACACATGTAGTTGGAACTCTAAATCAAACACGGTTTGTGCTAGCTCTTTGAAACTTGGCACAATAATGTAGTTCCAAGTTCTTTCGCTATGGTTTGTGTCCTATTGAAGTAGCCACAAGCAGAGACTGAAAGGAGTTGCCAAGCTTCCAAAAAACTACCAGTTTCCTGAAATCTCAGCAAACATTTTTTCACCCAATCTTGATGATACTGGCAGGTAATGATCAGTACACCAATCCCACTTGGCTCGCCGAATTTCGTTCTTCTAGGTTAAACCGTTCGTTTGCAGTAACGGTTTTCATGTTTAGGTTTCACTCTGTTTTCTCCTATAAGGATACATGTAGTTGGAACTCTAAATCAAACACGGTTTGTGCTAGCTCTTTGAAACTTGGCACAATAATGTAGTTCCAAGTTCTATCCATATGGTTTGTGTCCTATTGACGTAGCCCCAAGCAGAGACTGACGAGAATCACTTTCATTGAAAGGGGTTGCCAAGCTTCAAAAAAACTACGATTTCCTGACATCTGAGTAAACATTTTTTCACCCAGTCTTGATGATACTTTCAGGTAATGATCAATACACCAATCCCACTTGGCTCACCAAATTTCGTTCTTCTAGGTTAATCCGTTCCTTTGCAGTAACCGTTTTCATGTTTAGGTTTCACTCTGTTTTCTACTATATGGATACATATAGTTGGAACTCTAAATCAAACCCGGTTTGTGCTAGTCTTTGAAACGTGGCAAAATAATGTAGTTCCAAGTTCTATCGGTATGCTTTGTGTCCTACTGAAGTAGCCCCAAGCACAGACTGAAGAGAATCACTTTGATTGAAAGGGGTTGTCAAGCTTCCAAAAAACTACGATTTCCTGAAATCTCAGCAAACATTTTTTCACCCAATCTTGATGATACTTGCAGGTAATGATCAGTACACCAATCCCAGTTGGTCACCAAATTTCGTTCTTCTAGGTTAAACCGTTCGTTTGCAGTAACCGTTTTCATGTTTAGGTTTCACTCTGTTTTCTCCTATATGGATACATGTAGTTGGAACTCTAAATCAAACACGGTTTTTGCTAGCTCTTTGAAACTTGGCAAAATAATGTAGTTCCAAGTTCTTTCGCTATGGTTTGTGTCCTATTGAAGTAGCCACAAGCAGAGACTGACGAGAATCACTTTCATTGAAAGGAGTTGCCAAGCTTCCAAAAAACTACCAGTTTCCTGAAATCTCAGCAAACATTTTTTCACCCAATCTTGATGATACTGGCAGGTAATGATCAGTACACCAATCCCACTTGGCTCACCCAATTTCGTTCTTATAGGTTAAACCGTTCCTTTGCAATAACCGTTTTCATGTTTAGGTTTCACTCTGTTTTCTCCTATAAGGATACATGTAGTTGGAACTCTAAATCAAACACGGTTTGTGCTAGCTCTTTGAAACTTGGCACAATAATGTAGTTCCAAGTTCTGTCGCTAAGGTTTGTGTCCTATTGAAGTAGCCCCAAGCAGAGACTTATGAGAATCATTTTCATTGAAAGGGGTTGCCAAGCTTCCAAAAAACTACGAGTTTCCTGAAATCTCAGCAAACATTTTTTTCACCCAATCTTGATGATACTGGCAGGTAATGATCTGTACACCAGTCCCACTTGGCTCACCGAATTTCGTTCTTCTAGGTTAAACCGTTCGTTTGCAGTAACCGTTTTCATGTTTAGGTTTCACTCTGTTTTCTCCTATATGGATACATGTATTTGGAACTCTAAATCAAACACGGTTTGTACTAGCCCTTTGAAACTTGGCACAATATTGTAGTTCCAAGTTCTGTCGCTATGGTTTGTGTCCTATTGAAGTAGCCACAAGCAGAGACTTATGAGAATCATTTTCATTGAAAGGGGTTGGCAAGCTTCCAAAAAACTACGAGATTCCTGAAATCTCAACAAACATTTTTTTCACCCAATCTTGATGATACTGGCAGGTAATGATCTGTACACCAGTCCCACTTGGCTCACCAAATTTCGTTCTTCTAGGTTAAACCGTGCGTTTGCAGTAACCGTTTTCATGTTTAGGTTTCACTCTGTTTTCTACTATATGGATACATATAGTTGGAACTCTAAATCAAACCCGGTTTGTGCTAGCTCTTTGAAACGTGGCAAAATAATGTAGTTCCAAGTTCTATCGCTATGGTTTGTGTCCTACTGAAGTAGCCCAATGCACAGACTGACGAGAATCACTTTGATTGAAAGGGGTTGTCAAGCTTCCAAAAAACTACGATTTCCTGAAATCTCAGCAAACATTTTTTCACCCAATCTTGATGATACTTGCAGGTAATGATCAGTACACCAATCCCAGTTGGTCACCAAATTTCGTTCTTCTAGGTTAAACCGTTCGTTTGCAGTAACCGTTTTCATGTTTAGGTTTCACTCTGTTTTCTCCTATATGGATACATGTAGTTGGAACTCTAAATCAAACACGGTTTTTGCTACCTCTTTGAAACTTGGCACAATAATGTAGTTCCAAGTTCTTTCGCTATGGTTTGTGTCCTATTGAAGTAGCCACAAGCAGAGACTGACGAGAATCACTTTAATTGAAAGGAGTTGCCAAGCTTCCAAAAAACTACCAGTTTCCTGAAATCTCAGCAAACATTTTTTCACCCAATCTTGATGATACTGGCAGGTCATGATCAGTACACCAATCCCACTTGGCTCACCAAATTTCGTTCTTATAGGTTAAACCGTTCCTTTGCAATAACCGTTTTCATGTTTAGGTTTCACTCTGTTTTCTCCTATAAGGATACATGTAGTTGGAACTCTAAATCAAACACGGTTTGTGCTAGCTCTTTGAAACTTGGCACAATAATGTAGTTCCAAGTTCTGTCGCTAAGGTTTGTGTCCTATTGAAGTAGCCCCGAGCAGAGACTTATGAGAATCATTTTCATTGAAAGGGGTTGCCAAGCTTCCAAAAAACTACGAGTTTCCTGAAATCTCAGCAAACATTTTTTTCACCCAATCTTGATGATACTGGCAGGTAATGATCTGTACACCAGTCCCACTTGGCTCACCGAATTTCGTTCTTCTGGGTTAAACCGTTCGTTTGCAGTAACCGTTTTCATGTTTAGGTTTCACTCTGTTTTCTCCTATATGGACACATGTAGTTGGAACTGTAAATCAAACACGGTTTTTGCTAGCTCTTTGAAACTTGGCACAATAATGTAGTTCCAAGTTCTTTCGCTATGGTTTGTGTCCTATTGAAGTAGCCACAAGCAGAGACTGACGAGAATCACTTTCATTGAAAGGAGTTGCCAAGCTTCCAAAAAACTACCAGTTTCCTGAAATCTCAGCAAACATTTTTTCACCCAATCTTGATGATACTAGCAGGTAATGATCAGTATACCAATCCCACTTGGCTCACCAAATTTCATTCTTATAGGTTAAACCGTTCCTTTGCAATAACCGTTTTCATGTTTAGGTTTCACTCTGTTTTCTCCTATAAGGATACATGTAGTTGGAACTCTAAATCAAACACGGTTTGTGCTAGCTCTTTGAAACTTGGCACAATAATGTAGTTCCAAGTTCTATCCATATGGTTTGTGTCCTATTGAAGTAGCCCCAAGCAGAGACTGACCAGAATCACTTTCATTGACAGGGGTTGCCAAGCTTCAAAAAAACTACGATTTCCTGACATCTGAGTAAACATTTTTTCACCCAATCTTCATGATACTTTCAGGTAATGATCAATACACCAATCCCACTTGGCTCAGCAAATTTCGTTCTTCTAGGTTAATCCGTTCCTTTGCAGTAACCGTTTTCATGTTTAGGTTTCACTCTGTTTTCTACTATATGGATACATATAGTTGGAACTCTAAATCAAACCCGGTTTGTGCTAGCTCTTTGAAACTTGGCAAAATAATGTAGTTCCAAGTTCTATCGCTATGGTTTGTGTCCTACTGAAGTAGCCACAAGCAGAGACTGACGAGAATCACTTTCATTGAAAGGAGTTGCCAAGCTTCCAAAAAACTACCAGTTTCCTGAAATCTCAGCAAACATTTTTTCACCCAATCTTGATGATACTGGCAGGTAATGATCAATACACCAATCCCACTTGGCTCACCAAATTTCGTTCTTATAGGTTAAACCGTTCCTTTGCAATAACCGTTTTCATGTTTAGGTTTCACTCTGTTTTCTCCTATAAGGATACATGTAGTTGGAACTCTAAATCAAACACGGTTTGTGCTAGCTCTTTGAAACTTGGCACAATAATGTAGTTCCAAGTTCTGTCGCTATGGTTTGTGTCCTATTGAAGTAGCCCCAAGCAGAGATTTATGAGAATCATTTTCATTGAAAGGGGTTGCCAAGCTTCCAAAAAACTACGAGTTTCCTGAAATCTCAGCAAACATTTTTTTCACCCAATCTTGATGATACTGGCAGGTAATGATCTGTACACCACTCCCACTTGGCTCGCCGAATTTCGTTCTTCTAGGTTAAACCGTTCGTTTGCAGTAACCGTTTTCATGTTTAGGTTTCACTCTGTTTTCTCCTATATGGATACATGTATTTGGAACTCTAAATCAAACACGGTTTGTACTAGCCCTTTGAAACTTGGCACAATATTGTAGTTCCAAGTTCTGTCGCTATGGTGTGTCCTATTGAAGTAGCCCCAAGCAGAGACTTATGAGAATCATTTTCAGAACTCTAAATCAAACACGGTTTGTACTAGCCCTTTGAAACTTGGCACAATATTGTAGTTCCAAGTTCTGTCGCTATGGTTTGTGTCCTATTGAAGTAGCCCCAAGCAGAGACTTATGAGAATCATTTTCATTGAAAGGGGTTGCCAAGCTTCCAAAAATCTACGAGTTTCCTGAAATCTCAACAAACATTTTTTTCACCCAATCTTGATGATACTGGCAGGTAATGATCTGTACACCAGTCCCACTTGGCTCACCAAATTTCGTTCTTCTAGGTTAAACCGTTCGTTTGCAGTAACCGTTTTCATGTTTAGGTTTCACTCTGTTTTCTACTATATGGATACATATAGTTGGAACTCTAAATCAAACCCGGTTTGTGCTAGCTCTTTGAAACTTGGCAAAATAATGTAGTTCCAAGTTCTATCGCTATGGTTTGTGTCCTACTGAAGTAGCCCCAAGCACAGACTGACGAGAATCACTTTGATTGAAAGGGGTTGCCAAGCTTCAAAAAAACTACGATTTCCTGACATCTGAGTAAACATTTTTTCACCCAATCTTCATGATACTTTCAGGTAATGATCAATACACCAATCCCACTTGGCTCACCAAATTTCGTTCTTCTAGGTTAATCCGTTCCTTTGCAGTAACCGTTTTCATGTTTAGGTTTCACTCTGTTTTCTACTATATGGATACATATATTTGGAACTCTAAATCAAACCCGGTTTGTGCTAGGTCTTTGAAACTTGGCAAAATAATGTAGTTCCAAGTTCTTTCGCTATGGTTTGTGTCCTATTGTACTACCCCCAAGCAGAGACTGACGAGAATCACTTTCATTGAAAGGAGTTGCCAAGCTTCCAAAAACTACCAGTTTCCTGAAATCTCAGCAAACATTTTTTCACCCAATCTTGATGATACTGGCAGGTAATGATCAGTACACCAATCCCACTTGGCTCACCAAATTTCGTTCTTATAGGTTAAACCGTTCCTTTGCAATAACCGTTTTCATGTTTAGGTTTCACTCTGTTTTCTCCTATAAGGATACATGTAGTTGGAACTCTAAATCAAACCCGGTTTGTGCTAGCTCTTTGAAACTTGGCACAATTATGTAGTTCCAAGTTCTGTCGCTATGGTTTGTGTCCTATTGAAGTAGCCCCAAGCAGAGACTTATGAGAATCATTTTCATTGAAAGGGGTTGCCAAGCTTCCAAAAATCTACGAGTTTCCTGAAATCTCAGCAAACATTTTTTCACCCAATCTTGATGATACTTGCAGGTAATGATCAGTACACCAATCCCAGTTGGTCACCAAATTTCGTTCTTGTAGGTTAAACCGTTCGTTTGCAGTAACCGTTTTCATGTTTAGTTTTCACTCTGTTTTCTCCTATATGGATACATGTAGTTGGAACTCTAAATCAAACACGGTTTTTGCTAGCTCTTTGAAACTTGGCACAATAATGTAGTTCCAAGTTCTTTCGCTATGGTTTGTGTCCTATTGAAGTAGCCA
Organism: Urocitellus parryii; assembly: GCF_045843805.1. NCBI lineage: Eukaryota > Metazoa > Chordata > Mammalia > Rodentia > Sciuridae > Urocitellus > Urocitellus parryii. The sequence goes on from NW_027553584.1 coordinate 19,504, forward strand.
CAAGCAGAGACTGACGAGAATCACTTTCATTGAAAGGAGGTGCCAAGCTTCCAAAAAACTACCAGTTTCCTGAAATCTCAGCAAACATTTTTTCACCCAATCTTGATGATACTGGCAGGTAATGATCAGTACACCAATCCCACTTGGCTCACCAAATTTCGTTCTTATAGGTTAAACCGTTCCTTTGCAATAACCGTTTTCATGTTTAGGTTTCACTCTGTTTTCTCCTATAAGGATACATGTAGTTGGAACTCTAAATCAAACACGGTTTGTGCTAGCTCTTTGAAACTTGGCACAATAATGTAGTTCCATGTTCTGTCGCTATGTTTTGTGTCCTATTGAAGTAGCCCCAAGCAGAGACTTATGAGAATCATTTTCATTGAAAGGGGTTGCCAAGCTTCCAAAAAACTACGAGTTTCCTGAAATCTCAGCAAACATTTTTTTCACCCAATCTTGATGATACTGGCAGGTAATGATCTGTACACCAGTCCCACTTGGCTCACCAAATTTCGTTCTTCTGGGTTAAACCGTTCGTTTGCAGTAACCGTTTTCATGTTTAGGTTTCACTCTGTTTTCTCCTATATGGATACATGTAGTTGGAACTCTAAATCAAACACGGTTTGTACTAGCCCTTTGAAACTTGGCACAATATTGTAGTTCCAAGTTCTGTCGCTATGGTTTGTGTCCTATTGAAGTAGCCCCAAGCAGAGACTTATGAGAATCATTTTCATTGAAAGGGGTTGGCAAGCTTCCAAAAAACTACGAGTTTCCTGAAATCTCAACAAACATTTTTTTCACCCAATCTTGATGATACTGGCAGGTAATGATCTGTACACCAGTCCCACTTGGCTCACCAAATTTCGTTCTTCTAGGTTAAACCGTTCGTTTGCAGTAACCGTTTTCATGTTTAGGTTTCACTCTGTTTTCTCCTATATGGACACATGTAGTTGGAACTCTAAATCAACACGGTTTTTGCTAGCTCTTTGAAACTTGGCACAATAATGTAGTTCCAAGTTCTTTCGCTATGGTTTGTGTCCTATTGAAGTAGCCACAAGCAGAGACTGACGAGAATCACTTTCATTGAAAAGGAGTTGCCAAGCTTCCAAAAAACTACCAGTTTCCTGAATTCTCAGCAAACATTTTTTCACCCAATCTTGATGATACTAGCAGGTAATGATCAGTACACCAATCCCACTTGGCTCACCAAATTTCATTCTTATAGGTTAAACCGTTCCTTTGCAATAACCGTTTTCATGTTTAGGTTTCACTCTGTTTCTCCTATAAGGATACATGTAGTTGGAACTCTAAATCAAACACGGTTTGTGCTAGCTCTTTGAAAACATGGCACAATAATGTAGTTCCAAGTTCTATCCTATGGTTTGTGTCCCTATTGAAGTAGCCACAAGCAGAGACTGACGAGAATCACTTTCATTGAAAGGGGTTGCCAAGCTTCAAAGAAACTACGATTTCCTGACATCTGAGTAAACATTTTTTCACAAATCTTGATGATACTTGCAGGTAATGATCACTACACCAATCCCAACATGGCTCACCAAATTTCGTTCTTCTAGGTTAAACCGTTCATTTGCAGTAACCGTTTTCATGTTTAGGTTTCACTCTGTTTTTCTCCTATATGGATACATGTAGTTGGAACTCTGAATCAAACACGGTTTGTGCTAGCTCTTTGAAATTTGGCACAATAATGTAGTTCCAAGTTCTATCATTATGGTTTCTGTCCTATTGTAGATGCCCCAAACAGAGACTGACGAGGATCACTTTCATTGAAAGGGGTTGCAAGGCTTCCAAAAAACTACGATTTCCTGAAATCTCAGCAAACATTTTTTTCACCCAATCTTGATGATACTGGCAGGTAATGATCTGTACACCAGTCCCACTTGGCTCACCGAATTTCGTTCTTCTGGGTTAAACCGTTCGTTTGCAGTAACCGTTTTCATGTTTAGTTTCACTCTGTTTTCTCCTATATGGATACATGTATTTGGAACTCTAAATCAAAACACGGTTTGTACTAGCCCTTTGAAACTTGGCACAAATTGTAGTTCCAAGTTCTGTCGCTATGGTTTGTGTCCTATTGAAGTAGCCCCAAGCAGAGACTTATGAGAATCATTTTCATTGAAAGGGGTTGCCAAGCTTCCAAAAACTACGAGTTTCCTGAAATCTCAACAAACATTTTTTCACCCAATCTTGATGATACTGGCAGGTAATGATCTGTACACCAGTCCCACTTGGCTCACCAAATTTCGTTCTTCTAGGTTAAACCGTTCGTTTGCAGTAACCGTTTTCATGTTTAGGTTTCACTCTGTTTTCTCCTATATGGATACATGCAGTTGGAACTCTAAATCAAACACGGTTTTTGCTAGCTCTTTGAAACTTGGCACAATAATGTAGTTCCAAGTTCTTTCGCTATGGTTTTTGTCCTATTGAAATAGCCACAAGCAGAGACTGACGAGAATCACTTTGATGAAAGGGGTTGTCAAGTTTCCAAAAAACTACGATTTCCTGAAATCTCAACAAACATTTTTTCACCCAACTTGATGATACTGGCAGGTAATGATCAGTACACCCAATCCCACTTGGCTCACCAAATTTCCGTTCTTATAGGTTAAACCGTTCCTTTGCTATAACCGTTTTCATGTTTACGTTTCACTCTGTTTTCTCCATAAGGATACATGCAGTTGGAACTCTAAATCAAACACGGTTTGTTCTAGCTCTTTGAAACTTGGCACAATAATGTAGTTCCAAGTTTATCGCTATAGTTTGTATCCTATTGAAGTAGCCCCAAGCAGAGACTGACGAGAATCACTTTCATTGAAAGGGGTTGCCAAGCTTCCGAAAAACTACGAGTTTCCGGAAATCTCAGCAAACATTTTTTCACCCAATCTTGATGATACTGGCAGGAAATGATCAGTACACCAATCCCACTTGGCTCACCAAAATTTCGTTCTTCTAGGTTAAACCGTTCGTTTGCAGTAACCGTTTTCATGTTTAGGTTTCACTCTGTTTCCTCCCATATGGATACATGTAGTTGGAACTCTAAATCAAACACGGTTTGTGCTAGCTCTTTGAAACTTGGCACAATAATGTATTTCCAAGTTCTTTCGCTATGGTTTGTGTCCTATTGAAGTACCCCCAAGCAGAGACTGACGAGAATTAATTTCATTGAAAGGGGTTGCCAAGCTTCCAAAAAACTACGAGTTTCCGGGAATCTCAGCAAACATTTTTTCACCCAATCTTGATGATACTGGCAGGTCATGATCAGTTACACCAATCCCAAGTGGCCAACCCAATTTCGCTCTTCTAGGTTAAACTTTTCCTTTGCAGTAACCGTTTTCATGTTTAGGTTTCACTCTGTTTTCTCCTATATGGATACATGTATTTGGAACTCTAAATCAAACACGGTTTGTGCTAGCTCTTTGAAATTTGGCACAATAATTTAAGTTCCAAGTTCTATCACTATGGTTTGTGTCCTATTGAAGTAGCAGCAAGCACAGACTGACGAGAATCACTTTCATTGAAAAGGGGTTGCCAAGCTTCCAAAAAACTACGATTTCCTGAAATCTCAACAAAACATTTTTTTCACCCAATCTTGATGATCCTTGCAGGTAATGATCAGTACAACAATCCCACTTGGCCTCACCAAATTTCGTTCTTCTAGGTTAAACCGTTCCTTTGCAGTAACCGTTTTCATGTTTACGTTTCACTCTGTTTTCCTCCTATAAGGATACATGTAGTTGGAACTCTATATCAAACACGGTTTGTGCTAGCTCTTTGAAACTTGGCACAATAATGTAGTTCCAAGTTCTATCCATATGGTTTGTGTCCTATTGAAGTAGCCCCAAGCAGAGACTGACGAGAATCACTTTCATTGAAAGGGGTTGCCAAGCTTCAAAGAAACTACGATTTCCTGACATCTGAGTAAACATTTTTCACCCAATCTTGATGATACTTGCAGGTAATGATCACTACACCAATCCAACATGGCTCACCAAATTTCGTTCTTCTAGGTTAAAACGTTCATTTGCAGTAACCGTTTTCATGTTTAGGTTTCACTCTGTTTTTTTCCTATATGGATACATGTATTTGGAACTCTAAATCAAACACGGTTTGTGCTAGGTCTTTGAAATTTGGCACAATAATGTAGTTCCAAGTTCTGTCGCTATGGTTTGTGTCCTATTGAAGTAACCCCAAGAAGAGACTTATGAGAATCATTTTCATTGAAAGGTGTTGCCAAGCTTCCAAAAACTACGAGTTTCCTGAAATAGTCAGCAAACATTTTTTTCACCCATCTTAATGATACTGGCAGGTAATGATCTGTAAACCAGTCCCACTTGGCTCACCAAACTTCGTTCTTCTAGGTTAAACCGTTCGTTTGCAGTAACCGTTTTCATGTTTAGGTTTTCACTCTGTTTCTCCTATATGGATACATGCAGTTGGAACTCTAAATCAAACACGGTTTTGCTAGCTCTTTGAAACTTGGCACAATAATGTAGTTCCAAGTTCTTTCGCTATGGTTTGTGTCCTATTGAAGTAGCCACAAGCAGAGACTGACGAGAATCACTTTGATTGAAAGGGGTTGTCAAGTTTCCAAAAAACTACGATTTCCTGAAATCTCAACAAACATTTTTCACCCAATCTTGATGATACTGGCAGGTAATGATCAGTACACCAATCCCACTTGGCTCACCAAATTTCGTTCTTATAGGTTAAACCGTTCCTTTGCTATAACCGTTTTCATGTTTACGTTTCACTCTGTTTTCTCCATAAGGATACATGCAGTTGGAACTCTAAATCAAACACGGTTTGTCTAGCTCTTTGAAACTTGGCACAATAATGTAGTTCCAAGTTTTATCGCTATAGTTTGTATCCTATTGAAGTAGCCCCAAGCAGAGACTGACGAGAATCACTTTCATTGAAAGGGGTTGCCAAGCTTTCGAAAAACTACGAGTTTCCGGAAATCTCAGCAAACATTTTTTCACCCAATCTTGATGATACTGGCAGGTAATGATCAGTACACCAATCCCACTTGGCTCACCAAAATTTCGTTCTTCTAGGTTAAACCGTTCGTTTGCAGTAACCGTTTTCATGTTTAGGTTTCACTCTGTTTCCTCCCATATGGATACATGTAGTTGGAACTCTAAATCAAACACGGTTTGTGCTAGCTCTTTGAAACTTGGCACAATAATGTATTTCAAGTTCTTTCGCTATGGTTTGTGTCCTATTGAAAGTACCCCCAAGCAGAGACTGACGAGAATTAATTTCATTGAAAGGGGTTGCCAAGCTTCCAAAAAACTACGAGTTTCCGGGAATCTCAGCAAACATTTTTTCACCCAATCTTGATGATACTAGCAGGTCATGATCAGTACACCAATCCCAAGTGGCTCACCCAATTTCGCTCTTCTAGGTTAAACTTTTCCTTTGCAGTAACCGTTTTCATGTTTAGGTTTCACTCTGTTTTCTCCTATATGGATACATGTATTTGGAACTCTAAATCAAACACGGTTTGTGCTAGCTCTTTGAAATTTGGCACAATAATTTAGTTCCAAGTTCTATCACTATGGTTTGTGTCCTATTGAAGTAGCAGCAAGCACAGACTGACGAGAATCACTTTCATTGAAAGGGGTTGCCAAGCTTCCAAAAAACTACGATTTCCTGAAATCTCAACAAACATTTTTTTCACCCAATCTTGATGATCCTTGCAGGTAATGATCAGTACAACAATCCCACTTGGCTCACCAAATTATGTTCTTCTAGGTTAAACCGTTCCTTTGCAGTAACCGTTTTCATGTTTACGTTTCACTCTGTTTTCTCCTATATGGATACATGTAGTTGGAACTATAAATCAAACACGGTTTGTGCTAGCACTTTGAAACTTGGCACAACAATGTAGGTCCAAGTTCTATCGCTATGGTTTGTGTCGTAGAGAAGTAGCCCCAAGCAGAGACTGACGAGAATCACTTTCATTGAAAGGGGTTGCCAAGCTTCCGAAAATCTACGAGTTTCCGGAAATCTCAGGAAACATTTTTTCACCCAATCTTGATGATACTTGCAGGTAATGATCAGTACACCAATCCTACTTGGCTCACCAAATTTCGTTCTTCCAGGTTAAAACGTTCCTTTGCAGTAACCGTTTTCATGTTTCGGTTTAACTCTGTTTTCTCCTATATGGATATACATAGTTGGAACTCTAAATCAAACACGGTTTTGTGCTAACTCTTTGAAACTTGGCACAATAATGTAGTTCCAAGTTCTATCGCTTTGGTTTGTGTCCTATTGAAGTATCCCCAAACAGAGACTGATGAGAATCACATTCATTGAAAGGGGTTGCCAAGCTTCCAAAAAACTAGGAGTTTCATGAAATCGCAGCAAAAATATTTTAACCCAATCTTGATTATACTGGTAGGTAATGATCAGTACACAATCCCAAGTGGATCACCAAATTTCGTTCTTTCTAAGTTAAAACGTTCGTTTGCAGTAACCTTTTTCATGTTTAGGTTGCACTCTGTTTTCTCCTATATGGATACATGTAGTTGGAACTCTAAATCAAACACGGTTTGTGCTAGCTCTTTGAAACTTGCACAATAATGTAGTTCCAAGTTCTATCGCTATGGTTTGTGTCCTATTGAAGTAGCCCCAAGCAGAGACTGACGAGAATCACTTTCATTGAAAGGGGTTGCCAAGCTTCCAAAAAACTACGATTTCCTGAAATCTCAGCAAACATTTTTTTCACCCAATCTTGATGATACTGGCAGGTAATGATCAGTACACCAATTCCACTTGGCTCACCAAATTTCGTTCTTCTAGGTTAAACCGTTCCTTTGCAGTAACCGTTTTCATGTTTAGGGTTCACTCTGTTTTCTCCTATATGGATACATGTATTTGGAACTCTAAATCAAACACGGTTTGTGCTAGCTCTTTGAAACTTGGCACAATAATGTAGTTCCAAGTTCTTTCGCTATGGTTTTTTGTCCTATTGAAGTAGCCCCAAGCAGAGACTGACAAGAATCACTTTCATTGAAAGGGGTTGCCAAGCTTCCGAAAAAGTACGAGTTTCCGGAAATCTCAGCAAACTTTTTTTTACCCAATCTTGATGGTACTGGCAGGTAATGATCAATACAACAATCCCACTTGGCTCACCAAATTTCGTTCTTGTAGTGTAAACCGTTCCTTTGCAGAAACCCTTTTCATGTTTACGTTTCACTCTGTTTTCTCCTATATGGATACATGTAGTTGGAACTCTAAATCAAACACGGTTTGTGCTAGCTCTTTGAAACTTGGCACAATAATGTAGTTCCAAGTTCTATCGCTATGGTTTGTGTCCTATTGAAGTAGCCCCAAGCAGAGACTGACGAGAATCACTTTCATTGAAACGGGTTGCCAAGCTTCCGAAAAACTACGTGTTTCCTGAAATCTCACCAAACATATTTTCACCCAATCTTGATGATACTGGCAGGTAATGATCAGTACACCAATCCCACTTGGCTCACCAAATTTCGTTCTTCTAGGTTAAACCGTTCGATTGCAGTAACCGTTATCATGTTTACGTTTCACTCTGTTTTCTCCTTATATGGATACATGTAGTTGGAACTATAAATCAAACACGGTTTGTGCTAGCTCATTGAAACTTGGCACAATAATGTAGTTCCAAGTTCTATCGCTATGGCTTGTGTCCTATGGAAGTAGCCCCAAGCAGAGACTGACGAGAATCACTTTCATTGAAAGGGGTTGCCAAGCTTCCAAAAAACTACGATTTCCTGAAATCTCAGCAAATATTTTTTCACCCAATCTTGATGATACTGGCAGGTAATGATCAGTACACCAATTCCACTTGGCTCACCAAATTTCGTTCTTCTAGGTTAAACCGTTCCTTTGCAGTAACGTTTTCATGTTTAGGGTTCACTCTGTTTTCTCCTATATGGAAACATGTATTTGGAACTCTAAATCAAACACGGTTTGTGCTAGCTCTTTGAAACTTGGCACAGTAATTTATTTCCAAGTTCTATCGCTATGGTTTGTGTCCTATTGAAGTAGCCCCAAGCAGAGACTGACGAGAATCACTTTCATTGAAAGGGGTTGCCAAGCTTCCGAGAAACTACGAGTTTCCTGAAATCTCAGCAAACATTTTTTCACCCAATCTTGATGATACTGGCAGGTAATCATCAGTACACCAATCCCACTTGGCTCACCAAATTTCGTTCTTCTAGGTTAAACCGTTCGTTTGCAGTAACCGTTTTTCATGTTTAGGTTTCACTCTGTTTTCTCCTATATGGATACATGTATTTGGAACTCTAAATCAAACACGGTTTGTGCTAGCTCTTTGAAACTTTTCACAATATTGTAGTTCCAAGTTCTGTCGCTATTGTTTGTGTCCTATTGAAGTAGCCACAAGCAGAGACTGACGAGAATCACTTTCATTGAAAGGGGTTGCAAGCTTCCGAAAAACTACGAGTTTCCGGAAAATCTCAGCAAACATTTTTTTACCCCATCTTGAATGGTACTGGCAGGCAATGATCAATACAACAATCCCACTTGGCTCACCAAATTTCGTTCTTGTAGGGTAAACCGTTCCTTTGCAGAAACCGTTTAATGTTTACGTTCACTCTGTTTTCTCCTATATGGATACATATAGTTGGAACTCCAAATCAAACACGTTTTTTGCTAGCTCATTGAAACTTGGCACAATAATGTAGTTCCAAGTTCTATCGCTATGGCTTGTGTCCTATGGAAGTAGCCCCAAGCAGAGACTGACGAGAATGACTTTCATTGAAAGGGGTTGCCAAACTTCCAAAAACTACGATTTCCTGAAATCTCAGCAAACATTTTTTCACCCAATCTTAATGGTACTGGCAGGTAATGATCAGTACACCAAACCCACTTGGCTCTCCAAATTTTCGTTCTTCTAGTTTAAACCGTTATTTGCAGTAACCGTTTTCATTTTTAAGTTGCATTCTGTTTTCTCCTATATGGATACATGTTGTTGGAACTCTAAATCAAACACGGTTTGTGCTAGCTCTTTGAAACTTGGCACAATAATGTAGTTCCAAGTTCTATCGCTATGGTTTCTGTCCTATTGAAGTAGCCCAAAGCAGAGACTGACGAGTATCACTTTCATTGAAAGGGGTTGCCAAACTTCCAAAAACTACGATTTCCTGAAATCTCAGCAAACATTTTTTCACCCAATCTTGATGATACTTGCAGGTAATGATCAGTACACCAATCCCACTTCGGTCACTAAATTTCGTTCTTGTAGGTTAAACAGTACCTTTGCCGTAACAGTTTTCATGTTTAGGTTTCACTCTGTTTTCTCCTATATGGATACATGTAGGTTGGAACTCTAAATCAAACACGGTTTGTGCTAGGTCTTTGAAACTTGGCACAATAATGTAGTTCCAAGTTCTATCACTATGGTTTGTATGCTATGGAAGTAGCCCCAAGCAGATACTGACGAGAATCACTTTCATTGAAAGGGGTTGCCAAGCTTCCAAAAAACTATGATTCCTGAAATCCCAGGAAATATTTTTTCAAGCAATCTTGATGAGACTGGCAGGTAATGATCAGTACACCAATCCCACTTGGCTCACCAAATTTCGTTCTTCTAGGGTAAACCGTTCTTTTGCAGTAACCGTTTCATTGTTTACGTTTCACTCTGTTTTCTCCTATATGGATACATGTAGTTGGAACTCTAAATCAAACACGGTTTGTGCTAGCTCTTTGAAACTTGGCACAATAATGTAGTTCCAAGTTCTTTCGCTATGTTTTGTGTCCTATTGAAGTAGCCACAAGCAGAGACTGACGAGAATCACTTTCATTGAAAGGGGTTGCCAAGCTTCCAAAAAACTACGAGTTTCCTGAAATCTCAGCAAACATTTTTTCACCCAATCTTGATCATACTGGCAGGTAATGATCAGTACACCAATCCCACTTGGCACACCAAATTTCGTTCTTATAGGTTAAACCGTTCCTTTGCAATAACCGTTTTCATGTTTAGGTTTCACTCTGTTTTCTCCAATAAGGATACATGTAGTTGGAACTCTAAATCAAACACGGTTTGTGCTAGCTCTTTGAAACTTGGCACAATAATGTAGTTCCAAGTTCTATCACTATGGTTTGTGTGCTATGGAAATAGCCCCAAGCAGATACTGACAAGAATCACTTTCATTGAAAGGGGTTGCCAAGATTCCAAAAAACTATGATTTCCTGAAATCCCAGGAAATATTTTTTCAAGCAATCTTGATGATACTGGCAGGTAATGATCAGTACACCAATCACACTTGGCTCACCAAATTTCGTTCTTCTAGGTTAACCGTTCGTTTGAAGTAACCGTTTTTCATGTTTAGGTTTCACTCTGTTTTCTCCTATATGGATACATGTATTTGGAACTCTAAATCAAACACGATTTTTGCTAGCTCTTTGAAACTTGGCACAATATTGTAGTTCCAAGTTCTGTCGCTATGGTTTGTGTCCTATTGAAGTAGCCCCAAGCAGAGACTGACGAGAATCACTTTCATTGGAAGGGTTGCAAAGATTCCAAAAAACTATGATTTCCTGAAATCTCTGCAAACATTTTTCACCCAATCTTGATGATACTGGCAGGTAATGATCAGAACACCAATCCCACTTGGCTCACCAAATTTCGTTCTTCTAGGTTAAACCGTTCCTATGCAGTAACCATTTTCATGTTTAGGTTTCACTCTTTTTCTCCTATATGGATACATGTAGTTGGAACTCTAAATCAAACACGGTTTGTGCTAGCTCTTTGAAACTTGGCACAATAATGTAGTTCCAAGTTCTATCACTATGGTTTGTATGCTATGGAAGAAGCCCCAAGTAGATACTGACGAGAATCACTTTCATTGAAAGGGGTTGCCAAGCTTCCAAAAAACTATGATTTCCTGAAATCCCAGGAAATATTTTTTCAAGCAATCTTGATGAGACTGGCAGGTAATGATCAGTACACCAATCCCACTTGGCTCACCAAATTTCGTTCTTCTAGGGTAAACCGTTCGTTTCCAGTAACCGTTTTCATGTTTAGGTTTTACTCTGTTTTCTCCTATATGGATACATGTAGTTGGAACTCGAAATCAAACTCGGTTTGTGCTAGCTCTTTCAAACGTGGCACAATAATGCAGTTCCAAGTTCTATCGCTATGGTTTGTGTCCTATGGATGTTGCCCCAAGCAGAGACTGACGAGAATCACTTTCATTGAAAGAGGTTGCCAAGCTTCCAAAAAACTACCAGTTTCCTGAAATCTCAGCAAAACATTTTTTCACCCAATCTTGATGATACTGGCAGGTAATGATCAGTACACCAATCCCACTTGGCACACCAAATTTCGTTCTTATAGGTTAAACCGTTCCTTTGCAATACCGTTTTCATGTTTAGGTTTCACTCTGTTTTCTCCAATAAGGATACATGTAGTTGGAACTCTAAATCAAACACGGTTTGTGCTAGCTCTTTGAACTTGGCACAATAATGTAGTTCCAAGTTCTATCGCTATGGTTTGTGTCCTATTGAAGTAGCCCCAAGCCGAGACTGACGAGAATCACGTTGATTGAAAGGGGTGTCAAGCTTCCAAAAAACTACGATTTCCTGAAATCTCAGCACACATTTTTCACCCAATCTTGATGATACTTGCAGGTAATGATCAGTACACCAATCCCACTTGGCTCACCAAATTTCGTTCTTCTAGGTTTAACCGTTCCTTTGCAGGAACCGTTTTCATCTTTAGGTTTCACTCTGTTTTCTCCTATATGGATACATGTAGTTTGGAACTCTAAATCAAACACGGTTTGTGCTAGCTCTTTGAAACTTGGCACAATAATGTAGTTCCAAGTTCTATCACTATGGTTTGTGTGCTATGGAAGTAGCCCCAAGCAGATATTGACAAGAATCACTTTCATTGAAAGGGGTTGCCAAGATTTCCAAAAACTATGATTTCCTAAAATCCCAGGAAATATTTTTTCAAGCAATCTTGATGATACTGGCAGGTAATGATCAGTACACCAGTCCCACTTGGCTCACCAAATTTCGTTCTTCTAGGTTAAACCGTTCGTTTGCAGTAACCGTTTTCATGTTTAGGTTTCACTCTGTTTTCTCCTATATGGATACAGGTAGTTGGAACACAAAGTCAAACACATTTTGTGCTAGCTCTTGAAAACGTGGCACAATAATGTAGTTCCAAGTTCTATCGCTATGGTTTGTGTCCTATTGAACTAGCACCAAGCAGAGACTGAAGAGAATCACTTTCATTGAAAGGGGTTACCAAGCTTCCAAAAAACTACGAGTTTCCGGAAATCTCAGCAAACATTTTTTCACCCAATCTTAATGATACTTGCAGGTAATGATCAGTATACCAGTCCCACGTGGCTCACAAAATTTCGTTCTTCTAGGTTAAACCGTTCGTTTGCAGTTAACCGTTTTCATGTTTAGGTTTCACTCTGTTTCCTCCCATATGGATACATGTAGTTGGAACTCTAAATCAAACACGGTTTGTGCTAGCTCTTTGAAACTTGGCACAATAATGTAGTTCCAAGTTTTATCGCTATGGTTTGTGTCCTATGGAAGTAGCCCCAAGCAGAGACTGACGAGAATCTATTTCATTGAAAGGGGTTGCCAAGCTTCCAAAAAACTAGGATTTCCTGAAATGTGAGCAAATATTTTTTCACCCCATCTTGATGATACTGGCAGGTAATGATCAGTACACCAATCCCACTTGGCTCACCAAATTTCGTTCTTCTACGTAAAACGTTCGTTTGAAGTAACCGTTTTCATGTTTAGGTTTCACTCCGTTTTCTCCTATATGGATACATGTAGTTGGAACTCTAAATCAAACAACCGTGTGTGCTAGCTCTTTGAAACTTGGCACATTATTGTAGTTCCATGTTCTGTCGCTATGGTTTGTGTCCTACTGAAGTAGCCCCAAGCAGAGACTGACGAGAATCACTTTCATTGAAAGGGGTTGCCAAGCTTCCGAAAAACTACGAGTTTCCTGAAATCTCAGGAAACATTTTTGCACCCAATCTTGATGATACTGGCAGTAATGATCAGTGCACCAATCCCACTAGGCTCAACAAATTTCGTTCTTCTAGGTTAAACCGTTCGTTTGCAGTTACCGTTTTCATTTTAGGTTTCACTCTGTTTTCCCCTATATGGATACATGTATTTGGAACTCTACATCAAACACGGTTTGTGCTAGCTCTTTGAAACTTGGCAAAATAATGTAGTTCCAACTTCTATCGCAATGGTTTGTGTCCTATTGAAGTAGCCCCAAGCAGAGACTGACGAGAATCACTTTCATTGAAAGGGGTTGTCAAGCTTCCAAAAAACTACGAGTTTCCTGAAATCTCAGCAAACATTTTTTCACCCAATCTTGATGATACTTGAGGTAATGATCAGTACACCAATCCCACTTGCTCATACAAATTTCGTTCTTCTAGTTTAGACCGTTCGTTTGCAGTAACCGTTTTCATGTTTAGGTTTTACTCTGTTTTCTCCTATATGGATACATGTAGTTGGAACTCTAAATCAAACACGGTTTGTGCTAGCTCTTTCAAACGTGGCACAATAATGTAGTTCCAAGTTCTATCGCTATGGTTTGTGTCCTATGGAAGTTGCCCCAAGCAGAGACTGACGAGAATCACTTTCATTGAAAGGGGTTGCCAAGCTTCCAAAACTACGATTTCCTGAAATCTCAGCACACATTTTTCACCCAATCATGATGATACTTGGACGTAATGATCAGTACACCAATCCCACTTGGCTCACCAAATTTCGCTCTTCTAGGTTAAACCTTTCCTTTGCAGTAACCGTTTTCATGTTTAGGTTTCACTCTGTTTTCTCCTATATGGATACATGTAGTTGGAACTCTAAATCAAACACGGTTTGTGCTAGCTCTTTGAAACTTGGAACAATAAAATAGTTCCAATTTCTATCGCTATGGTTTGTGTCCTATTGAAGTAGCCACAAGCATAGACTGACGAGAATCACATTCATTGAAAGGGGTTTCTAAGCTTCCACAAAACTACCAGTTTCCTGAAATCTCAGCAAACATTTTTTCACCAAAACTTGATGATACTAGCAGGTAATGATCACTACACCAGTCCCACTTGGCTCACCAAATTTCGTTCTTCTAGGTTAAACCATTCGTTTGCAGTAACCGTTTCCATGTTTAGGTTTCACTCTGTTTCCTCCCATATGGATACATGTAGTTGGAACTCTAAATCAAACACGGTTTGTGCTAGCTCTTTGAAACTTGGCACAATAATGTATTTCCAAGTTTTATCGCTATGGTTTGTGTCCTATGGAAGTAGCCCCAAGCAGAGACTGACGAGAATCAATTTCATTGAATGGGGATGTCAAGCTTCAAAAACTACGAGTTTCCTGAAATCTCAGCAAATATTTTTTCACCGAATCTTCATGATACTTGCAGGTAATGATCAGTACACCAGTCCACGTGGCTCACCGAATTTCGTTCTTCTAGTTTAAACCGTTCCTTTGCAGTAACCATTTTCATGTTTAGGTTTCACTCTGTTTTCTCCTATATGGATACTTGTAGTTGGAACTCTAAATCAAAAACGGTTTGTGCTAGCTCTTTGAAAGTTGGCACAATAATGTAGTTCCAATTCTACCTCTATGGATTGTGTCAAATTAAACAAGCTCCAAGCAGAGACTGACGAGAATCAATTTCATTGAAAGAGGTTGAAAAGCTTCCAAAAAACTACGAGTTTCCGGAAATCTCAGCAAACATTTTTCTCCCAATCTTGATGATACTGGCAGGTAAAGATCAATACACCAATCCCACTTGGCTCACCAAATTTCGTTCTTCTAGGGTAAACCGTTCGTTTCCAGTAACCGTTTTCATGTTTAGGTTTCACTCTGTTTTCTCGAATAAGGATACATGTAGTTGGAAATCTAAATCAAACACGGGTTTGTGCTAGCTCTTTGAAACTTGGCACAATAATGTAGTTCCAAGTTCTATCGCTATGGTTTGTGTCCTATTGAAGTAGCCCCAAGCAGAGACTGACGAGAATCACTTTCATTGAAAGGGGTTGCCAAGCTTCCGAAAACTACGAGTTTCCTGAAATCTCAGCAAACATTTTTTCACCCAATCTTGATGATACTTGCAGGTAATGATCAGTACACCAGTCCCACGTGGCTCACAAAATTTCGTTCTTCTAGGTTAAACCGTTCGTTTGCAGTAACCGTTTTCATGTTTAGGTTTCACCTCTGTTTCCTCCCATATGGATACATGTAGTTGGAACTCTAAATCAAACACGGTTTGTGCTAGCTCTTTGAAACTTGGCACAATAATGTAGTTCCAAGTTTTATAGCTATGGTTTGTGTTCTATGGAAGTAGCCCCAAGCAGAGACTGACGAGAATCACTTTCATTGAAAGGGTTTGCCAAGCTTCCAAAAAACTATGATTTCCTGAAATCCCAGGAAATATTTTTTCACCCCATCTTGATGATACTGGCAGGTAATGATCAGTACACCAATCCCACTTGGCTCACCAAATTTCGTTCTTCTACGTTAAACGTTCGTTTGAAGTAACCGTTTTCATGTTTAGGTTTCACTCTGATTCTCCTATATGGATACATGTAGTTGGAACTCTAAATCAAACACGGTTTGTGCTAGCTCTTTGAAACTTGGCACAATATTGTAGTTCCAAGTTCTGTCGCTATGGTTTGTGTCCTACTGAAGTAGCACCAAGCAGAGACTGACGAGAATCACTTTCATTGAAAGGGGTTGCCAAGCTTCCGAAAAACTACGAGTTTCCTGAAATCTCAGCAAACATTTTTTCACCCAATCTTGATGATACTGGCAAGTAATGATCAGTGCACCAATCCCACTAGGGCTCACCAAATTTCGTTCTTCTAGGTTAAACCGTTCGTTTGCAGTTACCGTTTTTATTTTTAGGTTTCACTCTGTTTTCCCCTATATGGATACATGTAGTTGGAACTCTAAATCAAACACGGTTTGTGCTAACTCTTTGAAACTTGACACAAATAATGTAGTTCCAAGTTCTATCGCTATGGTTTGTGTCCTATTGAAGTAGCCCCAACCAGAGATTGACGAGAATCACATTCATTGAAAGGGGTTGCCAAGCTTCAAAAAAACTACGATTTCCTGACATCTGAGTAACAGTTTTTCACCCAATCTTGATGATGCTTGCAGGTAATGATCAATACACGAATCCCACTTGGCTCACCAAATTTCGTTCTTCTAGGTTAAACCGTTCCTTTGCAGTAACCGTTTTCATGTTTAGGTTTCACTCTGTTTTCTCCTATATGGATACATGTAGTTGGAACTCTAAATCAAACACGGTTTGTGCTAGCTCTTTGCAACTTGGCACAATAATGTAGTTCCATGTTCTACTATCGCTATG